>NC_138655.1:92066482-92360705 GCF_964273445.1 Streptopelia decaocto
TTGATTGTGGGTGTCAATTTCCAGTAAAAAGAAACAGTGCTTGCAGCAGACACAATCAATACATCTGTCAAAAATAACTGAACCATACTGCTGACAGATTAATATAGGTATTAATATCCTCATACATAGACATATATATGCACACATGCATATATGTTCTTTTCGAAGACTTCTTCTAAATTAACACTATTACCCTACTAAAAGACAAATGTGTAAAAATGACCAGACATGTTCTGAGAGCTACAGTAAATAAATACTATCACAGAAACAATTCCTACAAGCCAGATGCAGCACAACTGAAGTTAATGATAATTTTGACAGGAGTTCAAGAGGTTCAGAAATTCACCCTACTGCTTTTGATTTTTTCACAACTGAAAAATCTTTCAAAAATGTATATTTGCTCTGTTAGTGCCTTCAGAATTATATCTCTTTTACAATATTACAGAATTGCTGCATTCCTGCATACCATAAAATTTTGAGTCAGTTTTCAAGATTCCAGCAACATTTTTAACACTGCCATGTGATAACTATACTTATTATGCTGCATATAATCACCACACAAAACCTTAAACTTTTTGTTAACAGCTAAAGAAAACAACTAGACAAAAATTCTGGGACAAGTTTTGAACTGCTGTGAATCAGCATACATCTGTAACTTTGATGGAATTAAGATGATTCTCATTACTTTCTATGTATTCCTTCTGCATGTCAGATTTTCCTAGCAAATCCAACTGCAGGCTACATTGGTCATAGTCAACTCTTCAGTTATTGTAATCTGTAAAACGCAAGAAGAAAAAAAAGCATTCCTCCTCCTCCATATCTAACAATGATACACAGTGGGTCATGATGTTTTGGAGTGGGGTTGTGTGTGTGTTTTGGTTTGTTTCCTTTGTGTTTGGGGGTTTGATTTTTTTTGGTTGATTGGTTGGTTTTGTTTGTTTGTTTATTTGGTTTTTTTTTAAATGTTTCTGTTGGGGTTTGTCCTGGTTTTGTTTGTTTGGGGGTTTTTGTGTTCCATTTTTTTGTTTATTGTTTTTGTTTTTCACTGGGGTTGTTGGGCAGGATTTTTATAAGCATTCAGTGTAGTTAGCAGCAAATTTTGCAGGGTTTTTTTTCAGAGACACAATAGACTGCATTCTTTGGCTTTTCACTCAAATGCAAATTAGTATTTTTAAGTAGTTGATGTAACAGGCTTGTGACACCTACAAAGAACTTCAAAACAAATTATGGCCTTTTTCCTTAATGTGATCAGGTTTTTAAAAGGTGTTTTCATTATTTCATATTTTTAGAATGAAAGCAACACCTGATTTTCAACAGTAGAGAGGAATTCTGCCAGGATCACTGCTCAACATAACTGAATAACAGAGTATTTTGGTGGTTGCCTTTGTGTAATCAACACATGTTCTTGTCACTTTGTGCTTCAGAGGAAACTAGAAGATATTTTCCTTTCATACCTATCTCCAACCAATTTCCTCATCCTTCTGTCTTTTACACATGAGCACTTTTAAGTATTGTAAATTACACTCTTGCCCCCCCACTCATCATTTTAGGTTTTCTTCCCCAGCCCCCTTATCCTTCTGATACTTTGCCTTCTCATCAGAGAATAGGCAGGAAATTATCCAGTGGCATTTTATATTCATTTTTATCATTAGTCACTACTAGTTAAGGTATACATTTATGTAATTTTATGTCTAAAGCAATTGTTCTTTAATCACTTCACATGTTTCTGCAAAACTTAGGTTTCCAATAGCAAATTAAATAAAACTCTTTCAGTGACCACTCGCCTTATTTTCAGGCAAAGTCCAGTTGTGTGAACATGCCTAGACGAATGCACATTTGTACAGAAAGCCACCATTCTAATTGTAGAACACTATCCAAAAATAAATACAAAAAAAACATTCCTACAAAAAAGCGAAGTTACACGGCTTGAGGCCAGAGCTTCAAGTGATACAAAGGCTGTGGTAGTTTACACCTGCAGTGGAGGCAGTCCGGCTTGCATCCATAAAAATACACATCAGACCTGTCTAACCACAATCAGAACAGAGAAGGGGGATGTCCTTTGCTTGCAAAGTTTAAAGGGTGATGCTGCTGCTGATAGCAATTTATCCTATCTCAAAACTCCACCACAGCTGATGAAAAACAAAGTCTTGACTTTTAACTTTGTTTTTTTAAAAAATACCTTTTTACCTTTAGCGTGCTGCATTACGGCAAAAACAAGAGGAGTTAGAAGTGTCTGAGCACAGAACAGCCTAATCACCATGTCACTCAAAAAGTGACCTAAACCTTTAAATGTTTTTTGCATGCCGTCGTCATTAAAACGCACCCACCGTCGGCTCTTCAATACCAATTGAAACAAAGGAAAACCAGGAGCACCAGAACCCGCCGTCCTCGGGTCTGCAGGAGAGCAGCGAGCACCACAACAGCAGCAGCAGCAGCAGCAACAGCGAGGGAAAAAACCCTCATTTATAACCAGTGACAACTAAAACCTATGAAGTTTTTAAAAGAATGTGATTGTTGTCAAAAGGAATTGGGTACAACAATGCTGCGTTCAGCTCTGGTTCCACTCAAAGCCGTGGCTGAGGGGCTCTGGGAAAGCTGCTGGAAGGCTGGTGGGCACAGACCAGCAAGAAAGTGAATTTTGCATACTGTACGGATCATCGCTCAGTTCAGGGCAGTCATATTGAATCTGTGATCAACCAATTGTGCTTCATGAAACCGTCAGCCCTCATTTATGTCTAGCTGTTTTCTTCTGTCCTGCTGTAAACAAGCTCTGCTCTGAGCTGTCTCCCTACCCTTATCTGCTTACGAAGATCACACAGACAGACCTCATCAGCAGCCTTAGAGTTAAAGTTAAAGTTACTGCTTCCAGACAGCAGTCCCCATGCAAGCTGGAAGTCAAAAAGAAGAGCAACTTTGGAATGACAGAGTTTTAGTTCCTTTTAGGAAATGCGTACCTTAGATTCATACACGTACTGGCATGTTATGTCTCTTTCATGAAATTAAATTAGGTGTTCCTAATATGAACAACTGTTTCTAACATCAGCAAACTAGCTCAGCAGATTCATCCATGGTTTTGTTTGTGGGTTGGTTGTGTTGTTGGTTTTTTTGGTTGTTGTTGTTGGTTTGTGGGTTGTTTTTGCTTTTTTTTTTTTTTGGGGGGGGGAGGGTTTTTTTTGTTGTTTTTTGTTTTTTTCTCCTTTAGGACCTTGTTTGAATACAGCCAAAAGAGAAGTAGCTGGAAATATTGTTACTCTGGTAGGGCTCCAAGAACCTAATAATGCCTGAAATGCTCTAAGGAGTGTAATGATGGTAAACAGGAACAGGTATGTTGGCTTCTGTTCTCATTCACTTCAGCAAGAACATTAGCCTTTCAACATAAAGCAGAGCACAGTTTTCAAAGAAGGATCCTCTCGCATAAAAAGGGAGCCTTACTAAAGACGTATTCCTCTGTGAACACACACAGAGAAATGCATTAGTTGGTATTTACGGCATTTAATTCTTGCAACCAGCTGCTAAGTCCCTGTTAAAGCTTTCCTGTATGCAGCTGGAACCTTTTCGCTTCTCCTAGCCTATTACTTTGTCTATTGAAGGGACAGCAGCCAAACAGAAATAGCTTGTAATTTGCACCTGTCTGCTTTAAGCACTCCATGCTAGATTTTGCAGAGAGCAAACTCTTCATTGCTAATGAGAATGACACTTAGTAGGGTCAAACATATTTTTAGCTGACTCTGCAGCAATTAATAAATAAATAAATACCCACTTAATTTAAGCCTGTTCTACCTAGAGAACAAGACTAAAGGAAAAGCCTTGACAGAAAAGAGCAGCTCAGTGTGTAGGTGGAAGTTATAACCCCATGTGTCTGGTCTAATATAATATTGGGCACAGCTAGGCACGATTGAACCTGTACACTGCCCACGCAGTAGAGCTTTTGCCTCTTCCCCTATAAAATTCAGAATTGTTTCAGAAAATGACCATGTGCAAAGAATCCTTCTGAATTTCTACATACTGGACTGCCTTTTAAGGTCCCACGGTAAGCTTTGCTACCTACAGAGTCTGGCTTATGAGAATTAAAAAGAAATGCATGCTTCATCCCTGATCCAGAGGTGTGCGAGTGTTGCCATGCAGAGACACGCTATCTGGAGTGGAAAGCAGTAAAGGTGTACCTCAAGCAAATAACCCACTTGTGATCTTTCAGCCTTACATAAACTACCTTAGCATGTTTCTTTCTTGCTAGAAAATAAGCATGGCACTTTCAGTCAACTGATGTATGATTTATATCAGTTTCACTGGCATATTAGTGTAGGTACCAAGAAGTAGACTTTCTTGCTTACTCTTAAGATAGAAAAGACTTCAAAAACCTCAGTCTACAGAGCTGATGACAAGAACAAAAGTGCTAGGGAAAACAGTGGAAGGGAAATAAAACAAAGAAAAACATACAATTTATTAAAGAAAACATTGGTGCTGCATTTTTATTTCATAAATTGTCCCCATTTGTACTTCCTGTTTAAACAATAACTAACATGATGGTGGGTTAAATGAAGTTGAGATTGTCACAAACATGGCCTCACTAGTAATTAATGTAGTTTAATATGGTTGTTGGCACACATCTCACATGGCAGATAATGTTCCAACATGTCACTGATAGGACCTTTCAGCACAGCTTTAGGAGATCTACCAGGCATTGCCGAGGTTGGTTAGGTCAAAGGGTTGAACCATGTGTAATTCAGAACAGAGAAGGTCCCACGGTCACTCCACAAAAACAATTACACTACTTATTTCACTCCATCCCTTGCCCGAAATTCACAAGCCTCACAGTTTCAGTGCAGTCAATCTCTCTCTGCCCTGGGGCTATGAGCCACATGAAAATATGTGGTGCTGTGTTTATAAATCTAATCAAAAATAGAAACAGTAGACAAGCACAATGAGGTCCAACTATGGATCATGGGAATTCTCTAAATTCTGAAGGCACTTTTGTTTAACTTCTGTGGGCCTTCTCTTACCATTACATTGTCTGCTACTCTCGTTAATCATCCCCTTGACTTGTCAATGGTATAAAGGAGCCTACACGTCTGCTAACTCCCCTCCCATCACACTACAAATAATATTATGAAATAGCAACGCTAGGAACAGTCCCTTTAATTTTTCTGTTTTAGAGTGTGGTTTTTCTTCACTTACCTCTTTCTCCATGCCAGCCTGCCCTTTCTCAGGCCTGCAGCAGCAAACGCTTCCTCCTGCAACAAAGGAGAGAGACCACATCTGAATTTTCAGTCTGTATGCAGTCATTAATATCATTAGGTTTAACACACAGACTTACAGAGAACCAGCCTAGAAATCTGCCAGGATGTGGGGTCTTTTTCTGCTGCAGATCCTGCCTTGCCAAAGAGTAAAGGGAGAATATAGGGCTGGTCCTTCACTTCATCTTTTTGAAAACAACTTTGTGTCAGATCACATTGAATAAACAAACAAACAAACAAATAAATAAATAAATAACAAGAAAAACATAGTTTAAGTTCAAATGGAGTAACACCAAAGATGTAGCTTTGAGTGGAAGTAGTCCAGAAGTAGATAATTTCTACCATAGGTAGAAAAACTACTAAAATGACAGAGTTTGCTGGGGAATATCCTGAACCTGAAGATTACAATACTGAAGCTGCCGGGCTCAGCAGTGCTCCTGTGATCAAGCATTCAGGTGATACCCATCTGTGCCTCGCTCCCTGTGCTGGGATTTCCATTAGAAGAATGAAAAGTATTCTCTACTCTGACGTTATAACCATTAAGCAAACATACAATAATTTTGCAAGGTATATATCACATCAGCAAAAATGCCTCAATTTTATACCAGCAACTTTTTTCTCTGTGAGAAAAAAATGTATTAATTCAAAAAGGCTAGACAGGTTGCCCCTCTGCTCACTGAAATCAATGGCAAAACTCAAACTAACTCTGCAGTTGCAGGACGTGAACTGCAATGTATAACAAGCCTCTTCCTTTGCCAGTTTTTCCCTTATGCATTTATATAAACACACGTTTTTCAGAACCTGAAAACAAAAGAAGGCTTCGAACAATTAAAAATATCCCTTCAGAGTCCCTCAGAAGCTTTAACTGACCTTCTGGGTCAGGAGATGCCCTATACAAAGTACATGTTTGGTCTCAGTTGAGGAAAACGTCTCTCCTGAGGGCAGCAGGCAAAGAAGTGCTTAATTCTAAGTACACACTTACATTTCATTGAAATCACTACAATGGACAGTGGACGGAGCCACAAATTCTCTGCAGAAAAAGGCTGCATTGTCACTTTGGTTGCTCAGTAATGAATGAAAGGCTGAGCTTTTGCCCAGGCTTTGCTGATACTGAGAGTCTGCTGACCTTTGCCATAGCCCCTCGATTTCCATGCCCTCCTTGATGTGTCAAGGCCACTGCAGCAATGCCAGGGGCTGTGATTCCAGCAACTCCTGCTCTTCCTGTGGCCAACCCTGCCCAAACAGCCCCTGTGCCATAGCCCACTGCTGTTGCAGAAACCATGCTAAAAATTGTTTCCTCTGTAGTGCTCTGCAACATTGAAAATAAAGCCCCACTGAGACCATACAGGTAGGCTAAAGTCATGTATCTAAGTCATCATTATGTCTCAGAAAACAACACCAGAGTCCCACTTCTAAAATCCAGGATGGGTTTCCAGGCCAAAGAAGTACTTGCATCACTTTTCCAGCTGCTGTTCTAATCTGACTGCATGTCCACTGAATGCAACAGGTAACTAGTTTTAAGTCCAATGGCATTGCACATTCCTTGTTATGGCTCAAACAGGAGCAACATAAACCAAGAACCTGAAAGAACCAAAGAGAATAAAAGCTTGAAATGACTTCCCACCTTTTCAAGATAGAATCACAAGAAGCTGCCAGCAGACAGAACTGACAAAGATGTAAACTCAACATTTCGCTCCATGGTCAACATCTGCTCATTGATGAGAAGCCAAAGGTGCAGCAACAAGGACTTTCAAATCCACAGTAGTCCCAGGAATCCAAACATCAGTGGGAAGACTTGCAGTCTCATCTTAAAGAATGTGATAGACCAAATTAGGAATGCAAAGGCAAAGATATATAAACAATGAGTTCAGAGGAGACATTGATAACATTAGTGCCTTAACAGTGATTTTCTTAGAGTTCAGGAACTTCCCTTTATTTGCGTTTGCTGGGGAATTTTCACAGAACCACAGAATGACTGGGGTTGGAAGGGATCTCTGGAGATCATCTAGTCCAACCCACCTGCTAAAGCAGGTTCCCCAGAGCACATCACACAGGAATGTGTCCAGGTGGGTCTTGAATATCTCCAGAACAGGAAGACTCCACAACCTCTCTGGGCAGCCTGTTATTGTTTGTTAGGGTGTGAAACAACTTTGTTGTTTTTTTTTAAATGAAGGTGCTAGATATTACTTTTCCTTTTTTTTTCTTTTTAATACTAATCAGGCAACACTTTCAGTGCTGCATTAACTAGTGTTGACTGTGGCCTTACTTAACCTTACCAGTCCCTTTTCTTTAGCTGGATAACTGCTGAATCATTAGCATTAAACTGGCTTGCAGTCCTGAAGGCACAGCAAAAGGAAAGTACATGATTTTTCCATCAATCAAAAAAGCAACAAAAAATATTCAAATCCCACCAGATATTTTATTTTATATCCAGTTGATGTAATGTTTTTTATGGTTTACTGGTGGACTTCAGTTGTTTTTAAGTACATTTGTAGTAAAATGACAAATAAAACAACCACTTAGAAGTTCTTAAACTGGATACTTCCACTTTTTTGTTGTTGTTTTTTTTTTTTTTCCCAATTGTGCTATTTTTTCTGTAAGAGGAATAACTAAGGAAGCTACATCAATTTTGCAACATAACTCAGTAACTTCTTTCTATAACAAAAACAATCTCTTTTTAAAACAAAGATGAAGAAATTAAATAGAGAGAGACACAAAAAAATTACTCTTACAGCACCACAACTGTATTGATGTGCCCCTGTTCTCTCCTGGAAGAGATCAAAAAAGAAAAACAAACCCTCCCACTGGAGCAGGCTGAGGTACCTCTTTCTCACATTAGTTGATACCACATGTTATATCAGCTACTGGAAATCACTCCAGTTGCATGAAGACCCTCTATGTGATAGGGGTCTTCCAAATGTAGCCATAAAATGTGCTGTTCTTGCCATGCCAGCACACAGAAGGAAAAACTGTGCTGTTTGTAGCCATGCACACAGCATCTCCTTAAAGCTCTCCTGAATGCACGGGCATGTTATCACAGGCTAAGGAGAGCAATGCTGCGCACAGCTAAAGTGTTGGTGATGGCTGGCAGAGAAATAGCAGGTTCAAAGCAGGAACAGCAAAGCAACAGTTTGTCATCACGGTGGCTGCCCTCACTCCTTTCTCACCTTCACCTGGTACACAATTTATCACATGCTAGGAAGAAGAGCTGTGGGATCTCTGTGCTACAATATCAGCAGAAAACACTGAGTAAATTACAACCCTAACAACCTACTTGTAATTCCCTTTGGACTCTCTCATAAATACCAGCTAGCAAGCATTGGTCTTTAAGAAGTATTTCTTCAGGGGAAGATTGCACCTCTGGTGAAGAGAATCCATCAGTCACTTAAATTTAGCAGGACTGACCTTTGAAGCCACAAGTGGTGTGCTTATGCTTCTTTAATCACAAATTTTGGGAGCAGGTGCTTCAAAGTCATCTCAAATTCCTTCTTTCGCTCTCTTTTTTTAAATTTAAAAAGAAGTTTACTGCAAATATGCTTTTATAAAGATCATTAAGACATTTAAAATTAAGCTCACTTTCCACTGCTTTCCTTGATATGTTGTAATGTTCTTAGCCTTTTTCTACATGCTTGAAAAAGTAGATAGATAAATGATTTTTGTATTGATAAACCTCAGTAGGCAGCTAAGCATCACTCAGCTGCTTGCTCACCTCCCCACCCAGTGGAATGAAGAAGAGAATCAGATGGGTAAAAGTGCAAAAACACTCATGGGTTGAGATAAAGACTGGGGTTTTTGTTGTTCTTATTTGTTTGTTTGTTGGGGGTTTTTTTTGTTTGTTTTTAAGGAGGAAAAAAGAACAACAGAAAAAAATAACACAAGAACTAACACAAAAGTAAACAATTGTTCACCACCGACTGATGCCCAGTAAGTCCACACACCACGGCAGCCCTGGCCAACCTTCGCACACTCCCCACACCTCCTGTTTTATTATTGAGCATGACATCAGATGGTGTGGGATACATCTTCGATCAGCTGGGGTCAACTGTGCTGGCTGTGTCTCCTCCCAGGTCCCGGTGCACCCCCAGCCTCCTCACTGGCAGGGCAGTGTGACAAACAGAAAAGGCCTAGATGCTGTGCAAGCACAGCTTAGCAATAGCTGGAACAGCCCTGTGTTATCAACACTTCTATCAAAATCCAAAACATATCCCCAGACAAGCTACTGTGAAGAAATTTAACTCTGTCTCTGCCAAAACAAATACACTACATCATGCCAGCAATTCCTGGGCAAGTGACAAATACCAAATTTTAGTTTCTATGCCACCATTCCAAATTTCCGTTTCCCACCAAATGGAAAGCACCGTACACAAACATGCTGCTTCAAAGCCTGACGTATGGATGATCGTCTAATGAAATCTCAGGGCTCATATTTGAGATGGCTGGAATTTTTAGTGGTTATCACCTGACAGTCAGTACTGGGGAAGAGCAAAGCCAGCCCCATCCTGGACAACAGGCTTTTCAGAATGGGATGACAAGCTCCTAGTTTTGGTTGTCAGGTTTTCTTTGGCATGGCTGCCCACCGCAAGGCTCAGGAACAGCTCAGATCAAGATGGTAGCAGGCAGCAGGATTAGGCGACTGAGCACAGTAAGAAAATCATGTTCCTGATGGTCACAGTCAAGCACAGATCTCTTTTTCCTCCAGTTTTCCACTCATAAAACAGGTACAATAATACCCTGCATTACCTCCATAACTCCACCGGTCATGGTGGATTTCTGCTGACCGCTCTGGATGCAACTTCATAGTACCAGGAACCTCAGCACTGACTCTGTACTTACATATCCCTTCCCATCCACATTCCAGCCCTTATCCAGGGAAGGGAAAAAAAAAAAAAAAAATATATATATATATATGTATATATATATTTGCATTACAAAAAGCTTTTGCAAGTTATAATTCTTAAATAACATGGCCACCAAATTACAGAATAATGTCAATTAAAAGTACTGAGTTGTACATTAAATCCTAAAAATCCTAAAAATACATATATATATATATATATTTTTTTTTAGAGAGACTAACTAAACCAAACAATACTCTAAAATCTAAGGGGACACCACATGCAAAGGTAAATAAATATCTAGACCAGTAGAAAATACTATCAGTAAAAATCTTGGCAAATAAAATATATTTTGACCATGCAAAATTTTAGTGATGACAGTTCCAGCTTCTTCAAAAAGTGTGTCAGGGTCTCCTCTTTAATTTATTTTCAAGGAGTAAGTAGTTAATTTTGTGGGTGTCTGTATTAGCCACAGATTTTAGCACTTCCTCATAAACTTCTGCTAGTGATTCTCTGGTTTCCACTACTACTACAAAGAAAAGGAAAAAAATCAGAAATTACTTTTATACAGTCTGAAGTTTAGACAATTATCCTATTCTTATTGGAGCATTTTTTCCAGGAAAGTTTCACTGCAAGTAACACATGTGATCTGTGCTAGAAAAGTCAGATCTGCTATTAATCAATTACAGATTAAAATTTCAAATATATGCATAACAATGCAATGTTAAAGGGTTTTTTTATCTGCATCTTCTGACTAAAGCTAGAATATGAGCTAAGATACATTGGAAAATACAAGAAAATGAATCTTGTAAAAGTAACACTTTTTACGTGCATACCACTTCAGATATCAATACTGTTGCTAATACATCAGTAGAGTTTTCTTTCTGTCAAAGAGACAGAAATCAAACCATATGAACAATCCCAGAAGGAATACCTCCAGTGGTTCAAAATGTATTTCATTTGCCTCTGGCATGAGTTTCTGGATTAGTGTCACATACGTATCAACATGAAACAACATAGGCTATTTGTTTATACATTCACATTACTCCTCCTTATGTTGTTCTGTATGCCAACTGACATTGACTACACATATATATCAATATATTCAACCCAGTGAGTGAATTCCTCTGTCAGGTACTTGTTAACAAGACATAATCACTGAGCACAAATGAAGGGAAACTGAGGTAATGATACCTCTGAGGAAGTGACACAAAATAGACAGGGACTTAACAGTGCTGTTTGCACATTACTTATTAGAAATGGTATTGTGTAAAGACCTATTTTGACCAATAAACAAACTGAGCTTGCAGCTTCATTTTTAAGATCCATTTAGCTGATAAAACCCAGACACACACAACCTGCAGTCTGTAGTGATTTCCATTAGTCTTCAGATGATGATAGCAGGAAAATCGTGCCTGGAGTGTTTTAAACTGGGTATCCTTGGCCAGCACTACTAGGTGGGAAGTTTCTTTCCTTCAGCCTGAAGATCAGTAATCAGGATTCTGACTCGGTGATTTGAATTCTTGAACCAAACCTTTCTTTGAAATAAATGCTAGCAATGTTTCATTTATTACACATAAAAAACAGCCATCTTGAGTCCTTGAGGAGGCAAAGAACAGTCAAACATGACTTCAGCTGAATTCCTTCATTTTGGGGCAGATGGCATGTCTAGTAGGCCCGAAGCTGGTTTCTCACCAATGGAGTAGCTGCGAAAATGAGACACCCTCATATCATCTGATCAAATGGAAAAGTCAGCAGCAATTCCATGGTGTATTATTCTTCATGACAAAGTAGCTTGTGTTTCTGCTCTCTGCTTCTTTCCTCACTCCAGCCATTCATTCCTGATACCAGGCTGCAGCTCACTGCAGTCTCATTGAGCTGATATTACTGTAGAACTAAACCAGGTTAAAATTACCTGTCCCCCAAACACATTCCTTTATTATTTACCTTGAGCCACTTCACTGATCCTACACACGGTTGTGGTACCACAACCAGGGCACAAGAAACTCCAGTAAGGAAAAAGAAGATACTTATGCAAGCTTTCTCATCAGAGAAAACATGTCCTGAAAGTAGACCCCTTAATAACATTAGAGTTCATTAGTCCTGTGAACCAAGGATCTGAAAATGTTTAAGTTTCTCCACCACCAGAACAAAGCTGAGAACTGCACTGATTGATGATATGAGAGCTAGAACAGGGTATACTAACAGTTCCCTGTTGCAAGAAGTATTGCCAATTAAAAAACAAACAAACAAACAAAACAAAGCAAAACAAACAAACAAACAAGAATAAACAAAAAAACCCCACCACACACACACCACACTTCACTAAGGTAGCATGCAGCAATAACCTGAAGATAGAGAACCTGAGAAGAGACACACTATCCTGCCCAGCAGCCCAGCCAGACTGTCTCCAGAGAGGGTGCCTGCACATAGCATGTCTTCTCACCTGTCTACTCCCACTTGAATACCACTTCTTGCCCCACAGCCAGTTTTGGATTGGTGCAGTCTGGAAATAAAAAGGCAGGAAATTTGCCTTTGTGCAAAGGGTAAGGAAAAGGCTTACAGATGGGTGAAGTCTTTTGAGGTTTTAATGGCATACTGGCATTTTGCTAGCCTCTCTCAAACAAGCCAGTTTCACTTGAGAAGTAGGTAAGTTGAGCCAGAAGAAACTGTTTGCCCAGGATCACTTGCTTTATTGGAGCATAAGTGAGTTTTGGCTTTCTTGGTTTTTGTTAGTTTGGGTCACACCCATAGCTCAACCTAAAAATAGCTTTTAATACTACATTTTTCCCTACTGCATAAAAAGGATTTGAAGAGGAACTCCACAAAGCATGTCATTTACTCATTTAAAATACCACAGTCTAGAAGTTGATTGCCTATTTAGGATTTGGTTTGCATGATTATTAAAATTGAAAAACATTACGTAACAACTGCAAGAGAATAGATGAAAAGGAAGTCTGTAATTTATAGGTCTCAATCTTGAAAAACACTTGTGTGCACACTTCTCCATGTTTGCATTAATTTCTTCATTGAGTACAGTAGACTAACCTATAAACCCACACACAACTGAGAACATTTGTAGTAAGAGAATGTGTGACAATTTCTGCAGAACTAAGAAGACACAATTGCACTTCATTTTTTCTGATCCTTCATCCTCCCTTCCTTCCTTCCTCCCCCCAAATACAAAATTAAGGAATTAAGGAGCTCATTCTAAAATTTTCTGCAGTTTTGGCAGGGGAGTTGGCCTGTTTTTTAATATCTGAATTACAGAACCACAAAATGGTTAAGATTGGAATGGACCTCCGGAGATCACCTAGTGTAACTCACCTGCTAAAGCAGGTTCACCCAGAGCAGATTGCACAGGAATGCATCCAAACGGGTTTTGAATATCTCCAAAGAAGGAGACTCCACAACAATCTGGGCAGCCTGTTCCAGTGCTCTTTTTTTCCTCATATTCAGATGGAACCACCTATGCTTCAGTCTGTGCCCGTTGCCCCTCATCCTATCATCAGGCAATTAAGAATGTCAAATCCTGTCTTTCTATAGGTTTTAGAGATGCTTCCAGAGCACTGAAGAGCTGGATTAGGAAACATCTTCATCTGTTGAATGGCTGAACAACCTTTCACATATTTTCTTGCAACTAGCTGTTAGACTTTTGAGTTAATTAAGACCAAAGGCGGCAAAACAAAACACGACCCATCACAGGGGTTTATACCACAGAGAGCTCTGTGTGGGAGAGCCACTCCTCAAGCAAAATCCACCAGGACTCCATGATATCTCAAAGATTGTCTGCAATGGCATGACTGCAGGACTGTGGGCTGAAACTAACATTGAGCCTGTCCTCTAGCTGCCTAGTCATACCCAGTTCCTTCAGTTACTCACTTGCATCAGAAGAACAGATTTTTGGATGTTCAGCTGATGTGAATAAGAAGAAAGACTGAGCACTATAAAGTTGGCCTTTAATTTTAGAGGATTTTTCCTTTGTACTATATCATGCCAATGTATCCAAGAGAGCGATAAATATCATGTGAGTTCTGGCCTTCAGTATCATGCTATAAATTTCCTAGCACTTTATTCCTGCCCTAAATATGTTGTTCAATGCCAATAAACCAGACCTATCTTTGTATTAAGCTAAAGATTTTGAAGTCCATACTTTTGGATGGAAGGAAAGTGTTTCGAGTCTTTAAGGTGGTAGGTTTATGATGCTAACAATGACACTTCACTGTATTGACTCCTTTTTACCATCAGCCATTTACAGTAACAGAAAAACAACAGGACAGATCCAAGAGTCCTCTTGATCATCCCATCTGCAAGAACAATAGGCATGATATTTTTTAAGAGTTGTTTTTTTCCTCTTTTGAGAGTTAATAACCACTTTGTAGTCTTTAATATTGAATTCAAATAAAGGTTCACCTTAACAAAAAGGCGAATCCAAATTCACTACACCACGTGTCCCACTACGAAGCATATATAGATATTCAGTGTATTACAAGCACTAACTTTTCTTTTTTCCTCCTCTCCCCTCACTAACCTGCCCCCAAGGAGAAAAATCGCATTATGGAGGTAGATTTCAGGAACAAGATATTCTGCTTGCACCCAAAAAACTTAGATTCAGTTATTGGCTTTGCCTCAGATTTATTGTGTAATCTTGGACAAGTCTGCAAGCTAAACCGTGAAGACTGGTGGATGGCATGGGCGTACAGGTTGGGAAAGGCTGGGTCAAGCTGGCCAGATCAGGGGATCTGTTTAAAACCCTTCGAATCTGCCCAGCCTGAATCAGGGATTGGATTTTGGAATAGCCAAGGGGAAAGCATCCTTGCACCAAAGCCGTTCCCTGGGGGAGAAACAGCTTTGACAGTGCTGGGAAGGATGCAGCACTCTGCCCCAGCAGTTGGCCTGACAAAGGAGCTGAGCTGTCCCATGCACAGCCATCACTGTATCATCACAGCTACTAGAGTTATGGGTTTCCTGTGCTGGGAGGGAGAAGGCTTTTTTTGAAATTAAATTTAGGGTGAGAAGTATAACCTAAAGAGTTTCAGCAAGATGCAATCCTTGTTCCAGTTTCAATTAAAAGTGAGCCTGTATGGTATTCTTCAAAAGGAAATCTCAACCTCTATGCTGACATCTGGGTGCAAGCTGACCAGGAACACACAATCCCCCTTCTCCTGAAAACATGCAGGACAACTGCATGAGTCTCAATGTGAATTTTACACTTCATACCATATTCATCAACTAAGAAATAGCTTCCTTTGGCAGACAGACAACAGGAACAGACTGGTTTCATATCAGGGTGTCAAAGAATTTACTTCAGCTTGGACCATGAATGTTCAGCTTTGACGCTGACAAGATGCCTTGAGAGCAGCTTCCTTCACACCATCTGCAAATGGTGCTACTGAATATACTGAATACTTTCTAGCACTCAGCCCAGGGGCACAGTTTGTATATTAACATTCCCAAGCGAGGAAATTCTACTTCAGTGTCCTAAACCAACGGCACTACAGGTGCAGTAAGTTACTAAACACTAGCAGCTGCTTTATATAGCACACGGGTACTTGAAAGGGGCAGCAGAGGAAATTGAGAAATCGGGTGTGAAACAGGTTACCATGATCATGGATATGGAAGGAGGAGGCTGCATGAAACCCAGTCAGGCAAGGCTTTGTGTTAGTAGCAAATTTACCTGTCCTTAGATGAAGCAGTTGTAGGTGATAGGAATAAAACCAGTGGATATTAACAGGGATTTTGTGCCAGGTTTTCAGCTTCCATAAGCTGTTACCCACACTTTTTAGTAGACCTACATCATCCTATACCCACAGGGGATAAGTCTCCGATTTGTGGGGGAAACCTTTTGACTTTTTTTTAAATGCAGTTTCTCCCAGCAATTGTTACCCAGACAAGTGTGTACTTCAAACCCCAAACATCAGGGGCTGCTGACAGTGATAGCCCCAGGTTTGAACCCATCAGCCAACACTGCACAGCATACTGAGCTAAACCTCTATTTGCATTTGCAAAAGTTGTGGAATCAAATGCTTCACTCCTACTTGTTCCTGTTCCCATGTAACAGTATCTTAATAACTCAGACACTAACAACATGATGTGATGTGTGCTTACACAGTTATATTTAAATGTTTTTA
Source organism: Streptopelia decaocto (assembly GCF_964273445.1). Lineage (NCBI taxonomy): Eukaryota > Metazoa > Chordata > Aves > Columbiformes > Columbidae > Streptopelia > Streptopelia decaocto. The sequence goes on from NC_138655.1 coordinate 92,082,683, forward strand.
TATATAAAAGTTAAATAGAACCAAAGTAAAAATGACTGATCAAGATCTTCCTCTTTTCCTTTGCATTGCTGCCATTAACACTGTAAGTTGCATCTTAAATACTAGCCAAAGAATTCAGACTCATTTAGGAACTAGTCAAACTTGTGCCCCTGGCTTTCCAGTAAAAATTGTCACAAGTTACAAGACTCAAATCTTCTCAGCTACTCCTGCCACCTCTTGTCCATCATTATCCCAGATTAAGGTCTGTGCTTCCTTTGTTCTGCAACAGCTTTTGCTGTACCACATGTTGAGAAATGCATGCCAGCAACCATCCTTCTCATTTAAATTACCGTAGAGGAGTCACATCATGCTATTTTCTCTGGATCATTTGTGCAATGTCAGGTAAGGCAGGATGTGACTCAGCCATGACTTGGTTGAGAAGTAGGACTCTGAAGTATTCTGGTTTCAGTTCACATTGGGAACTCTTTGGACTGGCAGTCAAATGAAAGTGAACCGAGAGAAATTTCATGGTAGCTGTTCTAAAACGTGGTCTTCTACCATGAATCCATGTATTCCTTCCTCAGAAGACATTAATCCCCCAGTTCTCTGAGGGGGAAACCAGGATAAAAAAACTGATTTTCCCTCTGTTTGTATTCCCTTCTTTCCCCAACTTAATTTCTCCACATGAAAAATCTCTCTTTCCTCCAACTCCAGGCTGTTTAGCATGAAGAAATAACTGGTCTGTCAGCAACACTTAAAGCAACTCTTCCCATCCAGGACATCATGTTTCCTCTTTCCTTTCTGGTGAGGGTGGCTTAGAAACCACCTTCTCCTGAACTGTGCCTTAGCTTCCACCTTATACTTTACCTAAGGAAACTTCAGAGCTCCTTTGCTCCAAAACATGACTTGAGGCCTTACCTAAGAAACCACAGAGAACCTTGCTTAGAGTTCCTAATCTCAGAGATATGCACATGCACACACTAAAGTCCTGACCAAGGCCCTGGAAGGCTACATCTCTAATACACCTGAAAGTTTAATATAAAACCAGAAGACAGATGTGTTCACACACCTTTAGATTGGGAAGTCACTTTTTCCTTGTAGTTGAATGAATTCACAGCCTCTTTTACATAGTGTGGTGAAGGTGAATGAATTTCATAGCATTAAATTTCAAAGAATTAAACTGATTCTAGCATTACTTGCATATGGATGGCATGCCAGACACAACCCCATTTTAATCATCTGCTATTCATGGAAATAAAGAGTATACACTTTTATCAATTCCACTAATCCAAGCTAGCCTTTGAATGGAATACTTGGCATTAAGAGAATATTTTTATCCAAAATAAGCAAGGTGATCCATTTCCATTTCACACATTGTTTTAGCTCAGTGGGTCCCTCCCGCTAGTTTTCCTTAGACTGTCCTGACTCAAAAATGTCTCTACAAATACATATCTTCAATACAGACCTACATGCACAGGCAGACTGCCCCTAGAAGATATCACAGATCTAAAAGAGGGGAAGGAGTGATCAGAGAGGAGAGAAATATTTGAAAAGTTGGAAACCTTTTAGGACAGCTCCCACAATTTTGGCAGGTAAATGTGTCTGATATGAGCACTTCAGTCATGCACAGGTGCATGACACATTTGTGTGTGGGCAGAGGATGAAATTGGGTGTGGACTGCGTGCCTCTGCAATGGGTACAGTGATAGGTCTAACTCAGCACCAGCAGCACTGAGTCATATGTTCAGAACCTAAGAGTTCCTCATCATTCCCTTTATGACATGGAAAAATCCTAGCTGGATTGCCTGCAAATTTACCCTCACTAACTGGGGCCTGATCGAAGAGAAAGGTCAACAGCACAGCGTGGTTTCCACACACTCAGAAACCCTCCCCAAAGTCCACTGCTTCATGCATAAAGGGATTGAATACCCTCACAACAACACTAAACACTCAGAACAGTTATTTTGTCTCGTTCCTCCTCTTATAGAATGAATGTAGGTAAAAATAAACAAGCTTTTATAGGATCTTAAGGGTCACTTGAAAGGGTGAACTCAGAAGCAATTGAAAACACCCAAGCATCTAACCTAGTGTATGGAAATGTGTAGAAAGTGGTATCAAACTTTGGGCAATGATCACAACGATCACTGAAGATGCTTAAGGTGAGTAAACAGCTCTATATTCTGAAATCATGCCCAGTATCAGTTTCACATCGTCTTTTGCGTATCTTTTCAAAACAATTTGCTAAGTTATCTACACAGCAACAAACACAATGGCATGATTTCTGACAGGTGCTCCCTTATCCTCAAAACAAAAATTCAACTGTGGCAAATCTTAACAGCCTGAGCCAAATAAACCCTCGGGAAATCTTATGAAGAAGTGACCTTATCACAGAATAACAACTATAAGGAAGACAGCTGAAGTTGCTTCACTTCTCTACCATCTGGTAGACTATGGCATAAACCTGGTACGAATATATTCCTGCTGCAGTGAGGAAGGAAAAATATTACTGCATGATTTCCAGATGCAGATCTTGACCACTTCACACAGGCAGTCAAGTGTGAAGCATTGTAGGAGAGGAATTACATGTAGCAGAGGATTTATATTACCCATACCGCTAATAAACAACAGGGGAGAAAAAGGTGGCATTTGTTAGGATGTGTTGTTTCCCCATCCTCCCTCCAGCAAATAAAGCATGTACATTCTGTGGCAAGAGTGGGTTATAGGGGTTGAACAACCAGACCAGTGGCTAAGGAGTCCCTCTAGTTGAGGATCAACTGAACATGCCAAGAGCAGGGCTCTAGGCTGGATATCAACCACACCTTTGTCCACTCCTCCTGCTTCTGCTGTCCCTCAGAAGTGGCTTCTGCATCAGTAAAATCTTTCAGGTAAGATCCCCCAGATAACATTGGTATCCAACTCCTCTCTTGACATCTGACCTTAAAATAATCTCAATTGGTAATCAAGTTCTCAGAGAACTATTTTTCTGCTGAAGAAAACACCAAGCAAGAGTTCAAAATACTGGATAATCAAGAGCTACATATCAATAAAATCTGTGTTTGCTTGTCTTGTACTTCAAGATGTAGATGGCATTCAACAAAGTGGAGGGGAACAAGTCAGAAGTTAACAAGAAGTACTTTCAGTGAGAAGGTAAAATTGAAAAATATTTGTCCAAGGATGTTGTGAAAATAAACAATTTAACATGATTCCAAAAAGGACAGGATAATTGCATGACTACAAGTGTTCTCATGTGTTAAATTAATTAAAATATTGTTTAAAATTATTAAAGAAATACAGAAACAAAGTTTCTGTTGGAGCTTAGACAAAAATGACAGATTATCTCCTTCCTGCCTAATGCAGGATTTCTTTTTCTTTTCTCTGAAACAGCTGGAGACCACCACCACAGGAGACAGGGAACTGAACTGGATGAACTCTGAATCCAATGTAATCACAGTTTCTATTCTCCCTAAAAAGCACGATGAAGTGATTAATGAAGAGTGTGTGCATAATTCAGACATGGGCTGATCCCAGAAAGTGAGTCAAACCTGAAAGTTCACCAGCACAGATTTTCATATCGATACCAAAGAACAATTTGGTCAGGAGGTTCCTGAAACAGAAGTCAAGGTGAATGACTAAAATCTGGGTAGACAAGATCCTGCAGCATTCATTAGATAAAATCAGCTAAAAAAGCAGTTTGTTACAGAACTCAGCCAGCTAGTTACATGTCCCAACAATGGTACCCCAAAAATGCAAACCCCAGCTGCATGTAAATAGAGAATTTGTTTCTTCACTTATACCCTGGTTGCCTATTTTATTAGCATCAAGCATACACTTATTATTGTGGTCTGTAGAGATCTGACAATAGCAGCCCAAGCAATGTTATCTCAGGGTTTCCTTGTGCCCCCCAGGCATTTTCTGTGTCCTCTGCTGTCTTTACACAGCAGCTGGACCATCAGCTTACCGCAAAGGGATCTGCCTTTTGTTCTGTGTTTGCAGAAAACGTGTCAGTGACGACAGCAGGAGGAATAATAAATACGAATGGTATTATGCACACATGCAAACATCCCCGCAGAAAAATCAGCCATAGGGTAAATACCAAAATGTTACTTGTCACTTAGTTATTTATAAAATCAAGGAGACCTAGGAATAGCAAAAAACACTTATCCTTGCCAAAACACCCTCCTAGAGTGGACAGCCCCAGGGGCTGAGGTCTGAGTTTTGCTCCAAACAGCAGTGGTACCTCCCCCAGTATGGAATTCCCAAAACAGGAAAGATAACCCAGAGCTGAGACAAAGCCAATAGATTTGGCTCCCATGCCAGACTTCCTCCAGCTGTCAAGGCCAGAAGTGTGTTGTGGTTAAAAAAAAAAATAAAATAAAAATACAGAAAAGCAAACCTGCTGTGTGTTCTGGCTACTCCCTACTGGATCTGTGGCGGGCTGGGCAGAAACAAGAGGAGCTAAAGGGCTCTGCTGAGCATCCCTGGCCCAAGATCAAAAACATGCATCGAGTTCCATCCTCTCTGGTGCTGCATGGCATTGCAGACAAGGTCTTTTATCAGTCCCTATAAGCCTTCTACCACCCTTTCTCCAATAATTCTTACGTGGAGTTACTCATTAAGAGTTCATGGGTTGCCTTGCTGGATGGACTCTTTCTTGCTATCACTCCCTCTCCTCAAAGCCATACCCATGAAGTTATCCTGTGCTTTAAATGTACAAGAAACATCCTTTTGGGATCAGCATCTTGCAGGGGATTATAAATGCACAAACTGAAGTTTCAAACAAGTCTGTGCATCACTGAGGTTATATCTGCAAGAAATGGGGTAAGCCATCAGGAGGAGTGGTTTTATCTGCTCGTGTAAGAGCGGGCAGAGAGAGATTATTTCTCGACCAGTATAAACCCAGATTTTAAAAGTCTTGTGTGGTTAAACAATGACTCATGGCTGATCCCTATCTTGCCTGTCAACACTCGCCATTGCTTTACATCCGTATCATTGCTAAAGCACAGCAGAAGACCATAAAAAGGGAGAGAAGTGAACTACTTTAATTTACTTACACATCACAACTAACTCACCTTCTGTGCAAAACTGATAAAATCTTAAGGCAGTGAATATTTGATGACTTCTTAAAATAAAACTTAAGCAGAACTTAAGTCTTGTTTTATGCCACCTAACTAGTTGGAGGAGCACAAGCAGAATGATATGAAGTTTTTTAAAAACATCCATTGGGGTTTCTTTGCATCCAAGCTATTCAAAACAGTTCATGTAAATATGCACGTATGTAGGCATATTTACATGTACATATCTACACATGCCTATAAATACACAGTAGAGCATCCCTCTACTGTGGTATCCTTTCAAATATTTTTAAAATATTTTAATTTTAAAATCCTTCATGAGAGTTGAGAGACAGACCCAGCCTTACCTTCTTTATTCCTAGCTTCTCTTCACCTTTTGAAACCAAATCCTCGTTGCTGTCTCTATGGTGACAATGACGTCCAGATTCCCCCGATGACATGGCTGCTGGCACACGCATCAGGTGGCGGAGTGAATTCGTCAGCACTAGAAACCTTTCCATCTCCAGCTCCTCTGTGGGACATGATGCTCTGCTCCAGAACAACCCAGTAAAGAAAACAGTGTTAAACCACCATCCCATGCCTAAAAGAGGCAGACACCAGATCTAAACATGGGGTCTAAAGGCCTGTTTATTTTTCTCTCCAATAGTAGTTACTGCTGCTTGCGAAATAAATGTCATAGCACTGCTATCAAAGAGTGTATCTGGATAACCTACAAGGAATTAACTAATTATGGATAATTTCTCCCAGAGGGTTTGACAGTGAGAAGATATTTGCGTCATGAAGTAGAAGCAGCTGATAAGAAGCATGATGAAAACCTCCTGCGATGTCCATTCACATAGAACCATCAGTGACAGAAGGATGTTTCTTGGCTCCTAGTTAGTGAAGAGAGGCGCAAGAGGGGAGATTTTTATCGAGTGCTAAGTGAGGAGCAGCAGGTGGGACCTGAAAAGGTGTGCCTTTCAGGCAGCCACAGGAGGTGTCTCCAGTGACTTCCTCTCCTTATGAAAGACACAGTGAGTCACTGGGGTTACAAAATGCCAGCTATTATATACAGTTCTGATTATATTTTATAAGGTATATACCCAGGTATATATACAATGTACATAACTAGCTGTGGCATAATGCTGAAATGACCTCCATTGTAATGTGTGGTCTTGTAGCAGCTTACGGGCACAAGGAAGAATGGTCAGTCCCCACTAGTGCTTTTCATCTGTGTTCCCAAATGGTGGTAAGATGTGCCAGGGGAAACAGCTTTGATTTCTGCTACAGTGCACTGCCAGCACCTGCTGGTACTGCACATCCTGTGGACGCTCTAGATTGTCTACACATTTCACTGAATTTTTGTAAATTTGCAGCTGAAGGTGTCTGACACAGCTCTGTGTCACTGCAACCTTGCTCCCTGCTGCAGGGGAGGAGATGAAATTCCAGTGGAGTTTGTGGCAGCAGGTCTTGCCTGGAGGATTTACCTGTGTGTTATACACTGCTGCAATCGTCTCACAATTCCTCTCTGATAAAGACATTCACTCACAATTAAGGGTCCTATTTGATCCAGATAAATATTTGAAAAATTAGGTAAAGACACAAATTAGCCCAGTATTTCTCCGCTTTTCCAAGTCCTTTTTCAATAGTTGGGAAAAAAAAAAAAAAAAAAAAAGAATATATAGATATATATCCCATCATTTTAAAGATCAAGATTTTAATACCTCAGCAGACCTTAAGTTCAATCCAGAAAAGACATAATAACAATAGTGTTTTGCTAAAGCTTGCATTGCTGCAATGCATGTTAAAAATCTCGTCACAGATCAGGTTACTGATGTGCCATACCTACTGCTTGGAGACTTTTTTTCCCAATTTTTTGATCCTTGTTGACGTATCACCTCCTTTCTAACAGTCAGACTGTGAATGCTTGGGATTAGGGAATGTCTAAGGCTTTAGATGCTACAATAATATATACATTTAAAAAAAAGCAGTTTGGGAGGAAACAAAAGGAAGTCCAAAAGGATATAGTAGTACAGGACATAGTCATATATATAATGCCCAAGAAGTGAGGATTGCACCTAAACAATGTAATGCCTCAGTCTGCAGAGTTGGTAAGCAGAGTGACCACCTCTTCATCCAAAGTGAGGGAGTTTTCTCCATGTTTTCTTCCTCACAGGAACACCAGTTATAGGTTCACAGCAGAAGCCAATAGATTTGCCCTTAAACAACCTAACAGAAGCTCAGATAAAGAGCTGTTTCTCTTAGTTCATACAGAATTAATTCATATTTCAAGGCAAAGAGATACAAAAAGCATCTCAGTCAAACCATAGGATGCAGAGGTCACCAGACTAAGAAAGGTTGTATGTCCTGATGTCAGAGTTGCACACATGCCTGCAAGTCCCTTTCCATCAGGGACCAATAGCCAGCCCCAGTATTGTAACATGGAAAAGCAGGTCAACACAGGTGATGTTGGCAATCCCAGCAGCCATGGAGCATCAGGAACACTCAGGAAATGAGGGAATAATTTAAAACATTCTTTCTCCTTCAGGTTTCACAGGTGTCTAACAGCAATAGTGACCACAGGCTGAGGCAGCATCGAGGTGACAACACACAGAGTAACTCCACATAGTGGGTTACTCCAAAGGTCAAAGTATCACAGAGCACTGTGGAGAAGAGATCAGTCTCCAAAGTTTAACCTGTAGTTTATATGAGTTTAACAGAAGAACCACAAGAAGATGACCAGCCTTTAAAGTTACTAACATGAAATATAAAAAGTTTTCTTCAGAGCATCCAGGACAAAACCTTTGGATACAATCATTTTGGATCTGAAAACAAGTGATACCTCTGCATGCACACCATAAAGAGAGAAGGAAATTTTAAGGGGTCTTATATCTATGCTTATTGAAGCTACACAGTGATCTTTCAAATAGACTTCTTTTTAATTTCCCCTCACTGTACAGAATCCTATCAACACCATAAGAACAACATACACTGCCTTCTTAATTTCTCTCCATATATTATATTTCACAGAAATTTAGCATTATGCCAGCTAGACCTCATACAACTAAGGAACATACATCTCATAACACCAGTAATGTACATGGCTATGCACCACATATTTTGTACTACAACTAACTACAGCTTCAAAAGTTACTCTTTTTATTCTGTGGCCATAACTGTTGTGACAAAGATTGTGACTTTTAGGATTTTCTCATGTAGGGATAAAATTTAAAAAAAAAAAAAAAAAAGATAAATAATAAAAAAAATAAGCCAACCTCCCTCACACCCTACTCATCTTTCAAGAAAATAATTGCTCTGCTGATACTGAGCTAAATCAGGATGAGTTTTTTACTGAACAAATTCTCTGACATTTTGCTGTTTTCATGCTTTTAAACTTCTAATGGAGACTGTTTAACACATTTCTAATTGGAAATGCACAATAATAATTAAAATAGGTTTTTTTAATATAAAAAGACCATAATTATGTCTTTTGCTTTGTTTGACAAAACTATGATTTCTACCAAAACACATGACCAGCCCTCGGGTGGTCTATTCATAGCAAACAATGTATTGTCCTGGGCACACAAGAAGAAAGAAAAGATGTGGTTTAATTGAGTCTCAGACTTCATTTGCTTAACTTTTATGGAAACTACCAGTAATAACTCGTAGAGGGCACACCATTATTTCTTCTTTCACCAACTCTACATGGTTGAACGCTGCCATTATCAGCTGCTTCTTTCTCATGCACTCAGTTACGTGTGCTGCTGGGATGCTACTGTCCTCTTCATAGAAGGGTTAAAAAGCCAGAAGGAGGAAGTTGTTTCCTCATGTTCATTTATGCTGGATTGGTTATACCTACTGCACAGAAAACTTGTTGAGAGAGATAAACAGGAGCTCTCTGAGCATGGGGCTTTTTAGTGAATAGTTCATTTCTGTGGAGCTTAAGAGCCAAGAGAGGTGAGGTGAGTGGCAAGGAGATGAGTTGGCATACCAAAGGTAGCAGCTCTATAAGCAGGCCATCATAATCTGTTTTCTCTGCTTCCCTAGAGAAACAACCAGTTCCTGGGATCACTAGAACTGTTCCCACACCCTTCAGCTGCTCTCCTTCCTCACACTTGCAAACCTTATCTAGTAACTACTGCTTCATCTACATGGACAGAACAATCATGTCACCCTTGAGCAGAAGATAAGTTGGCTGTGCCGATCCCAGCCAACAGCCATGCTGTCCTTGGTTTGAGTCTGCAGAGCCAGGACACCCAAGACAGCCTGTGTTCATCATACATGCAACAACACAGGTCCACTTTGAAGGGCTGTCTCCAGCAATGCCTGGAAAATAGGTTTGCTCACTCTATCTAGAAGCCAGCTTGAAAACCAAATTATAACCAATAGAGACATTCAGATACTTCAGGATTCAAACCTAGCTCAAATTTGGAGTAAATATGACAGCATGGATGGTCCACAGCTTCTAGTGTCGTGGTCACTGTAGTTGTTCATGAATAGTTTGATACCTGCCAAGTGTCCCTGTGTTTCACAGAGCTAACTCAGAACAAACACATGTAGCCAGACAATTACGCCTGCCCACAAGGACTCAGATGTAACACATTTTCCCATTCCACTAACGTTATTGAAGAAACATTTCATTTTCAGCTGTGTTTCCAGAAGGATTACAAGGGGCTCATTAATACATTGAAGCAAAGTCATATTATTCATTTACACAAATGTTTCTGATTACTTTTCCTCTGACCACTCAGACAACACTTTATTAAAAAGCTAGAAGAAAAATCAAATGTTATTCAGGACCACCTTTCATAACCCTTGGTCCTGACCTATCCCCACATTTGTAGAACGTCAACAGGATGTGAAAAGAAGCACAGGCACCAGCTGTGTGCAAACCTGGGTTCTACGAGAAAACCACCTTCCAGCTGAGAGGGAGCCATCTCCAGCAAACACAATCAGCCATGAAAGCAGTGGGAAGTACACTGTTCTACACACATTAAAAATATGTTCCCTTAAGGGTCTTGCACAAACTACACCTTTGGTTGACTTTTGAATGGAGTCTCCAGGTGGTTAAAGTGCTGATATTGCATTATTTATGGTGATTGAAATGCATCTAAGTAGTGCTTAGCAATAGAATTTACACAAAGTCACTTGATGGAAAAAATACAGGGTGGAGGGAGGAGGTTGTTTACAAAACAAGTTACAGTAATAAAGCTGCTAGGCTGAGCCAAGAGACCTCTTAGTAAATCATTTATTCCACAGTTTGACAATATTTACAAAGGTTTTTACATGAATTATTTACTCAAGCTTTTATAACTTGTAACGTACTGTACACAAAACAGCAAAAAACACATTAGAGCTACAAACCTGGGAACATACAGTTATGCAATGACAGATGGTGGAAAGGGCTCTGACAAAGGGAAGTTTACAACTAACACAAGCAACAGCCTTTTCTATCTGTCATCAATAAAGAGATGAGGACTAGCAGGAAAATGTGATTCAAGGAAACAAGACAATTTTTCAAAAGCCACATTCTTTGTGATTGCTGGATTCAGTTATTTAAAAATGAGCCTTTTGTTTTGAGTGTCTAATTCTAAGAACTGCCATTTCAGCAACTTACCACCCACCAATGAAAGGCTATATGGTACAAAAGTCAGAGTTTACATGAAGGAAACCCAAAAATTCTGCTGCTCACCCTCAGGTTCCACTCAAGTGTCACTGTATATGTGCCTAACAAGCCTCTCCAGAGATGCTATTTGTGTTAGCACCTATGCCAGGAACTTTTGTGCACAATACTCTGGAAGAGAGATACATTGCTCAAAATATTTCTAACTAGAATGAAGGAAGAAATGGGGAGGGGAGCTCCCTGTGTTACAGATGGGGAACAGGGACAAGCACAAAACCTGAGGCTCAGCAAAAACCCTTTGGTGCAGGTTCATAGAACTCTATACATAGAACTAGCTCTTCCATCCCCATCTCTCACTGCCCAGCATCATTGAACAAAACAATGGTTACTAACATCATTCACTTCTCACACTGTGGAGACTTCAGCCTGTTCTCTTTCTGCCAAAAAAATAAAAAGCGAGGGAATCCTGCACTAAGTGAGGCACAGGATTCGCTGGTACTGTCACATCACATTCAGTCTTTCTTCCACAACCTTCAACCTCATGCAACCACCACCTTCATGCTACTCCCTGATGGAAGGCAAAGGGTATTCCACACTTGGTCTTACAGCAGAAGAGGATGTGAAGCTATAATGAAGAACTGACCCTCAATAAAACTTTGAAATGTGTATGGAAAGAGCATGTTAACACGTCTTCTTTCTACCAATCATTCATGTCAGGATGTAGTATACAAAGGATTCTTTTCCTTCTTGTTGACTTGAGAGCTAGCAGGTCTTTAAGACTACATGCAGACAATGTGAGGATGATCTCTGTACAGCTGGCATTGCTGAGACTCTAGCATGAAGCCTAAAAGCCGGGATTTCAAGACCCAAAGGTAGCCTTTGCCCATGCAGGCAGTGTAGCTAAAGCTACAGAAATTAACAATAAGGAATCAGAGAGTCGTCTGTGCCTAGAATTCTGGAAATGCCTAGAAGTGTCATTCAGAAGGAAGAAGTAGGAGTGTCATGAGTCCAGCACCCTGATGTCTCATGCAGAACTCAGTGAGGTACCTCTGCCCACCTCCACGTGGAGCAAAGGGCCTGGACACATCACCACAGGGGACTGAGCCCATCAGTTACCATGTACCAGCTCTAAGTCTTCTTCAGGCTTCAAGTCCTCTGTTTTCAAACAAGAGGTAGAAAAAGAATGCAGTCATATACTTTCAACTGCTGAGGTAGTGTTTCTAAATTTTTTTGTGAAGCTGCTTGATTTTTCATCTCAGAGCAACTTCAGAGCTTCTCCTTTCCCTTTACAGAAAAAAAAAAAAAAAAAAAAAAAAAAAAAAACCAACAACCTCACTTTTAGAGAAGTTGTGTGTTTTTTTTTTTTCCAAAAAGAATAGCAGCTTTGGAATTATTTTTTTTTAATCAAATTATCACTCTCAAATTTTTGGTCTGAACTAATAAGCTAAATCTTCAAAGAATAAAACAGAATTCACCAAGGCCATCTGACCTCAAGCAGAACCAACAGATCTTGGTGAAAATTTAAAATTATAGGAAACAAAGTTACAACTGTAGCAGAAACACAAAGTACTCTGTCTAGGTGAATTACAAAACCAGGCTGGACACAGCATAGCTGAATCACTGTGCCATGGACTGTATAGCAGAGGTTGTGATTAAGCAGTTTAACAACCTACTGCCAATGACTACAGAGACATTAGCCGGTCTTGTTCTGCGATGTCAAATCAACTTTTCATGTATGGCTAAAAGAGCAAACCTGAGCACAGACCCAGATACAACAAAACTAGAAAAGGTAGGTAAGAAGGCAAGAAAGAAGATCAAAGGTATTGAACGGTTTCTGTCTAAGAAACAATTAAATAGTCGTGAATTCTTTAACTGCAAAACAAATCTGAGTGGTACCTAACAGAGATCTATAAAACAGCAAGTGGCATGCAGAAAACAGCGTTGGTCACTGTTCCATCTAATGCAGGTCATCCACTGAAATTAACAGGCAGTAGGTTTGAAATAAAGATGAGTACTTCCTGCACGTTGCACAGTTAATTACTCTCTGTCACAAGATGTTGTGGATTATACAAGTTTACATGGGCTTAAAAACAGCCAGAATCCTTCCTGGAAGAGAAGCCCAGCCACAGATACCACTGGTTGCTCCAGGAGTCCCTAAGATTGGGAAGGGAAATATTGAGCAAGGAAATTTTTTGGAGATGTCAGTCACTCTTAGAACTTTTGCATGAAAAAGAAATGAGAAGTTCTGAGCATGGGGCCACTTTGATCTTCCTGAATGTTCACCTCAGACTTCAGGACTTTTTAAAGATGGAATAAATAGGTGGATCTGTATTGTCCAAACAATTCTAGATTAAAAAGGAGAGAGCACACTCCTCCAAACTGGCTACCTAAATCAGGAAAATTAAGAGGATTTCTAGAAACATGCCTAAGTTTGGAGAAAGACTATAAAGCCATTCAAAACCACCGTAACTAGAACAGGTAAGAAAAGGAATGAGGAACTGCACAAGAAAACACCCACAAGTTCCCCATTTTTTAAAAAGACAAGCTCCACTGAGAAACTGCCAGGTAAATGACGGAGAGCTCCAGTCACTAACTAAAGTTGACAAGCTTTGCTTAGTTTTTCTTCAGGTCTTAGCATTCTGTACATCTAATAGCAATGGATTTTTTTTTTTTCTTCTTTTTTGACACTTCCAATTAGGTTTTTTTCCTGCTGGTTTCTGAGGATCATTCCCTGGAGGCAGATGTGCATCCTTGCCCTAGTTAACAGCTTTTGAAATATTGCTGCTATTGTGAGGAACCATGCCATTGACTGAACTGCTCTGGAATCCCTTCATGATATCTGGTGGACGTGTGCCCCTTAGAGAAGTCACTCTTCCTGGGTACCGCTCATCTACCTGATGGAGAGAAATGTTACTGTGATTTGTATTTAGTCTAAGCATGCAAAGCATCTATATCATGAGACAGCAGGAGCACCTGAAGCTTTAATTTACTTCAGTGAAAGCTGCAGATGGTCTCCACTGGTATCTCCTAAGTGAGGTAGGATAGGTAGTCACTGTACATTCATGCATCACATGACAATGAGTTACACAACAGAGAGCTCTCCAAATGCTCCTTCAGCATGAAGGTGTCAAGAAAAACCTCAGATCACTGCTTTTTAGTTCATAAGTACCTCAGAAAATTAAGGATGTCTGTGGAAGTAGTGTATTTTGGGGTTGTTTTAAAACAGTGGGTACATAAGTAATATGATACATGTTTAGCTAATATTATACTAACTGATGTCAAAAAACTCCTCGCCTGAAACTGACTTTGCACCAAATGAAATTCTTACCCAGTGACTGTGCCACAGGCTGTAAACACAGTCAGAGACTCAATAAGAAAACCATTTGTTTTTTTCTTGTAAGTAAACATCTATTCATATATGCATTTCAGATGATGCCCTTAGTGCTCCTGGTAGTATAATCTAACACTTCTACAAGATTTGTTACAAGAACATCCTTAATGACAGGAACTATATTTTACTATTATAAAACTGCAGAAGTCAACATCCCTGTTTTGGCAGGATAATCCAAGTAAGTCTGTATTCATATAATTAGTTATTATAAAGACAGGCCCTAAGACAATGTTTTAGTTTGCAGTAGCAGGCTATTCTAAATTGACCTAGGGCAGGAGTTGGTAAAATGCATTTTTGATTATTGACATTTTAGAGGTAATTCGTTTAAAGAAACCAGAGTTAAGTGTTACACCTCACAGAGAGCCCTTTTTCATCCCAAATTGGGTTGCAATTGTGTGTTAATCTTGGTGCAGCCAAAAGGAATTTGCCAAGAGATTTTAATCCTGTAAATAATGGTTTCATTAAGAACCATACATGACTCCACAGGGATCTCTAAATATTAAGATTAGTAATAAGACCATTAGTTGTTCCGAGTTACTCAGCATATCATGGAGCCCTAAAAAGTTAATGACAGTTAGTTAAGAGCCAGCTACACATGGACCAAACGTTAGCCGGTTCATTTAAAATTTTGTTGGAAATATTACTTGACTCTGTAGGGGAACAATCTTCAACAGGGCAAGGAGCTTAATTACTTAAAAGAGCCTTTTTGGTCACTAATTTCTAGTCACAGTCAATTTTTTTTTTGTGAGTTCTAAAAGTTAAGGTTTTCTGAATGCATAACAATGTCTCATAAAAGCTTTACAAGAGCACTGTAGTTATTAAAAATAAAACAAATGCTTTGGCCTCCAGATTTCAAACCCTCCAAATTCCCTAGAGCACAGCCCAGATAACTTCCAAGTGACTGCTTTTCTCCTGGTGAGTCTGAGACAACATTTTCTGTATGTATGTTTGTTTTGTATACATATGTGTACATGTGCATATATGTAGGTAAATCAAAATCATATGAATCCCAGAATAGTTTGGGTTGCAAGGAACCTTCAAAGGTCATCTAGTACAACCCCCCTGCAATGAGCAGGGACATCTTCTACTAAATCAGGTTGCTCAGAGCCCCATCCAGCCTGGCCTTGAATGTTTCCAGGGATGGGGCATCTACCACCTCTCTGGGCAACCTGTGCCAGTGTTTCACCATCCTCATTGTAAAACATTTCTTCCTCATGTCTAGCCTGAATCTCCCTTCCTTTAGTTTAAAACCATTACCTCTTGTCCTGCTGCAACAGGCTCTGCTAAAAGTCTGCCCCCGTCTTTCTTGCAGATTCCTTTCAAGTATTGAAATACCACTATAAAGTCTCCCCAGAGCCTTCTCCAGTCTGAACAACCCCAGCTCTCTGAGCCTGTCCTCAGAACTCCCAGATACCTTTACTACTGTCCAAAGTGTTTCCTCAGTACATGTTCAGATGCACATTTTTAAGCCACTTGCTAAGCTCCACCCTTAACAACAGAAACATCCTGGTGTTGGTGCCCAGCCTCAGACCTATGGGTAGTCTGCACATACCACAGCTCTGCCATCAGACACAGGTAGCGATTCAGTACCAGGCATCCTTTTCCTAGCCCGACCACACATCCCACTCCCACAGGGACCAGGCTCTATGCCAGCAGGCTGAGGTCACAGCAGCCACTCCCTGACGAACTTCACTCACTGCAGGAGCAGAGCGGGTGGGCAGAGAGCCAGCCCAGCTGCCACCCTTCATCTCACTGCCCTTGGGCACCGTGGGTTCCCCATGGGCTGCTTAAGCAGCCCTCACACCTGCCACCCACCGCTGCCAGCGGGGACAGGGACCCACCAGGTCATCATAGATTGTCACAGCCACATGAGGCTTGGTGGATGACAGCAAGGAGTGCCAGTGGGATCCTGCAAACAGCAGAGCAACTAGAGCTATCTGGAACATGGCTGTTTTGTTGTAGCAGTGCAAGTTCACACCAAAATGAGCAAGAGATGTGGTCACTGGGGGATGAGGGGGTTGGAAAAAGGTCACCTGGCACACACCACCACCACACACCTATCATCCAAAAAACCTCAGACCAGAGAGCTAAATGGCAGCTCACAGGCAAGTGCATCCTCTTCCACAAAGCCCACAAAAGAAGGGCTTTTTCCCGTTTTTTGCAAAACAGCCAGATCCCAACTGCTGTAGTGGCTCCCCTGTGCCTCCAAGAAACACTTTCGAAGTATTAATATGGCCAGTACAATATGCTACTGCAGGAGCCCCATTATGGTTTTCTTTCAAACACCATAACAAAAAATCATAGAATCACAGAATGTTAGGGATTGGAAGGGACCTCGAAAGATCATCTAGCCCAATCCACCTGCTGGAGCAGGAACATCTAGATGAGGCTACACAGGAACGTGTCCAGGCAGGTTTTGAATGTCTCCAGAGTATCACAGTATCACAGTATGTTTGGGATTGGAAGGGACCTCAAAAGATCATCTAGTCCAATCCCCCTGCTGGAGCAGGAACACCTAGGTGAGGTCGCACAGGAACATGTCCAGGCGGGTTTTGAATGTCTCCAGAGAAGGAGACTCCACAACTTCCCTGGGCAGCCTGTTCCAGTGCTCTGTCACCCTCACTGAGAAGAAGTTTCTTCTCAAATTTAAGTGGAACCTCTTGTGTTCCAGCTTGATCCCATTACCCCTTGTCCTATCATTGTTTGCCACTGAGAAGAGTCTGGCTCCATCCTCATGGCACTCACCCTTTATATATTTATAAACATTAATAAGGTCCCCCCTTAGTCTCCTCTTCTCCAAACTAAAGAGACCCAGCTCCCTCAGCCTTTCTTCATAAGGGAGGTGCTCCACTCCCTTAATCATCTTCGTTGCCCTACGCTGGACCCTCTCCAGCAGTTCCCTGTCCTTCTTGAACTGAGGGGCCCAGAACTGGACACAATATTCCAGATGTGGTCTCACCAGGGTGGAGTAGAGGGGAAGGAGGACCTCTCTCGATCTACTAACCACCCCCCTTCTAATACACCCAAGGATGCCATTGGCCCTCTTGAGGTAGTATTATTCACATAGCAAAAACACATGATCAGTGGTTTACGTTACTATAGTTTTCTATAATTTTGAATAATTTTAAGAGTTTAGTAAGACAAGCACACCATTTTGTCTACAGACTTTTTTCACATTTTTATGAAGAACTGCTTTCATAGGAGCAGACAAGGTGTACCAAAGTAGAGGAGGAAAAGCAGGACTCCTTTACTTCCAAGATCTAATATCTTCGGCAACTGTTCTGAATCTTCTTCATCAAAATAGTAAATTTCTAATCTGGTCTTGACAAAGCAAAGTAGGGATACCACTCTTTGAATTAATGGAAAAATTCCCACTGACAAACAAAATTTGTATTTTACACACTTAGGCTCCTGTCTTAGACACTAATATTTTATCATATTTAACAAAAATGCACAGTAAAACTCCAGTCCCAATATTACACAAAAGGTTCACATCACTTGTGCAAGAAAGCATTCATCTAAGAACCCATTCCAAAAAAACAGATAACATTTCCATTTCCAATTTTGTATGCATCCCTGTATTAATGTATCCATTCTAACAATTATTCTATTAAAAAATATCTTCCACACCATTGCGCTAACAAGGTTCATAAGTATAGCGACAGTACTGCTAAATTAAGTATACTTTGGGCTAATTTTATGTTTTTTATCACAATACTGGAGAAGCTATTATTTTGTCAGCTTTCTCATTTAGCAAAGCAGCTTCAATTTATTAACAGTGTGGAGTGTGAATGAATCAATATGTTTCATTGGGCAATGTGTCATTTGTTAATCGGATATTGATGAGATTATTGACGCGCAGCTAATTAATCTCAAACCCTGCACTAGCCTTCATATGTTTCCTTAATTATGTTCTTCATCTTAGTCTTCCAACTTTGGCATGCAGACGCTGGTTTGTAGACAGTGAGTGAAGTAAGCTGTCAGAGGGTCTTTTCACACATTTACAATCCCTTGGCAGCAAAATTATTTTCCTACTTGTAAATAGGTATCAAACAAATATTTAATAATATTTGCCAGAAGATTGATATTGATTTGGCAGGGAGTCACTCCAAATTAGCTTAGCAAGAGATCTTGCATCAGAAGAAGCATACTTAGATATATCTAATGAGCATTAAATAATTATGGAACTATAAACCTGTAATCATTGGGAAGTACTAAAATTGCTTCTCTGCAGTCATTATCATTGGACTCCTGGGTAAAGAGACCTACTATAATAGGGTTTGGTTTTCCCCTCCTGCTGCAAACAGACAAATATTTTTTTGTTATTATTTTCTCTTACCAGCTGGCCAAGTTTAGCAAAAGGAAAACTGCCTTTTTAATGAGATATAAAAGACAAGAATAATTTCCTAGGGTGTGACAGGGTCACACGTCCTAATTTCATAGGGTGCTCACAGAGGTCTGGCTGAGGAGGGTGCAGGGCGAGTTAGTTCATTTTTGAGCATCTGTTTCTGGCTGAGGGTACAGAGCTGTTTTGCCCATTTCAGCTGGAGTCAGCTGAGGACACCAGCATCCCAGGCGCCAGGGACAAAGGGAACTTCAACAACACAGCTCAGTGGGGTGGCACCCGGCTGGAAACCCTTTGTGCTACCTACTCAGGCACAATAGCTTTAATGGATATACAATTTGCATCAGGCTTATTATTTTCATTTTTTTTATGTCACAGAAACACATCCACTGTGACTAAGTAGTCAAATAAATCCTGGTAAGGCCTCTGCTAAATAAAACACGACAAATTTGCTCTAACCAGGCAAGGGTCTTCTCTGAAAGGCAGAAACATGGATGTCAAATGCATTTTGATTTATCAGAGATATAATTTAAAGTGTCTACTTCACCTATACAATACCTGCATTAAGCTCCACAACTTTTTTTTTTTTTTTTTTAGTAAGGAATCTGGAGCACTCTGGAGTAAAACTATCGGTTGTCAGATGCAATTAAGAGGGCAAAGACAGTTTTTATTCCCCCTACTCTCTCTCATACCTAGCTTGATTTCCAGGAAAGAAAAAAAGAATATTTCACAGCTGGGGACAAGGCGAACTGGTGTTCCTAGTGCAATGAAATGCTCCAGGATGACTGCCTGGCACGTCCTGCTCACACAAGACTAACCTGATCACCAAGTTTAGAGTCAGGTAAGAAATTCCCACAGGTCCATTTGACGATAGCTGGTGGGGTATTTTTTGTCCTTGCCTGCAACCACCAATATAACCTGCCTTAGAAAATCCCATGCTATTGCAAGGACCTATGGCACTGATGAGAAGACTCTCATAATAATGCATCTTGCTGGTCTTCATAGCTTTCCAGGTGGGTCTGGCACAGCATTCTCAGGACTGTGCTTACAGGCACTTGGAAAAGGCATTTTTCTCTGGATTAGTCATGTGCTGTCTCTGATTATCAAGGTCTCATTTAATAACTCATACAGCACTGCCCAGTCCCCTTCCAGGTAACCTTAAGCTTTAGCCTTCCTACTGGCTATTTATATGACAACTATAAGAAGGTTAAGAAAGGGCAGTGCATCTGGTACCATGGGCCAAAAGCTCCCCCAAATACATTAATTAGGATTTTGGGGTAGAAAGGGGAGGTTAGGCTAACTAACACACAGTGGAGAGAGGGTGGGTTGTTTACAAAGTCAGTTCAGAATCAGGTCTTCCAGATAGGAAAGGTAATCGGAAATAAATTGCAAGGTGGAAATGGTGTGTAACGAACCATGGAGGCATTTTGGTCTGTCTCCAAAAATTCAGGCAAAGGAAATATAAATGGTCCTTAGCTTTCAAAAACAAATCCTTCTAGCAGCAAGTCGTGTTACCTGTACATGCATTGTACATGAGAACAAGATTACTGTGTTTTGGCTAGTGTTTTTTCAACTTACTTTAGAAAAGCAGCCTTAAAATGCTATCACAGGTTTTCTATTTTGTATATATATTGAAAGAAAGCTAAGAATGCACACAGAATAACTGCACAGCTCGCTATGTCTTGCAAAATAATCAAATACACTGGAATATAGCTCTTAAAGTATGTGGAATACTTCACCCCAAAATGAAATCAATGCCAATTTTATTCCATATTTATAGACATCCTTCTAAAGGGAATCAATGGACTTCTAAATCTTAGATAACCAGCACTGACTTTGTCAGTAACCTTCAGCATCATATAAGTATTCACAGCTGTTCAGTTCATTTTTTCAAAATGCTGACCAACAGGTTTATGTTATTTATTCCAGAGAAAGCAAGAATGATAAAAATTTAATTTGATATGACACTACAGCAGTAATCGTCCTAATTGGCCTTTGTTTCTGTTTGTCATCTGTAATTATTCTCTGCATAAATTATCCCATGTTTGACTACAGCATTTATGACCAATGAGTTCCTTAATATGCCATTATCAAAATCTTTACCATAATACATTTACTCAGTAAGTTGAAAATTCGTCTTGAAAGTAACAGAAAGGTATATTTTCTTAAGGGCTTCTAGAACCAATGAGAAGAATGAAAAGCTACATTATTCCCAGTCATTATATCTTGGCCAATTATGATGTGTACAAAATCCTATTCACAAGAAAATTCACAACATCCAAAATAAAAACATTAACCATTCCATGAAAAATTAACCAGCCCATCCCAAATTTGGTTGGACATTCAGCCCCCTCCACTCCAAAATGGTGGAGGAAAAAAAAATGTGAATGTGAATATTCACAATGTGAATAAAAACAAATTTTTTTTCCAATAAGTTTTTTAAATGCTTAACTTTTCTCAAAACACAGGATCTATTATTGACATTTATTTCTTAGCCAAACTGAAACCATAACCGTAGCACTTTTTGCATCGCTATATGTGAAAACACTTTCCTCTAACCAGGGGTGGGGCTGTTGATGGTGATGGTGCCATTTCCTATGGACATACCAGCTCTGGGAGAAAGACATCCCACCCAACTACCTTTCCTAGGTAATCGAGCTGTGTCAAAAACAACCTCACTTTTTCAGTGTATTGTCTACTCTGCCCCATCAGAAGTCTGACATGGGGTTTTATTCTATTTATAAGCCTTGTGATATTTCTGCTGTCTCTGTATGTTGTTACACTTCCAAAAAGTTGCTTGTGATTTTACACAAATATCTTGCATGCTTTCTACTTCAGAGGTCTAGTCTCAATTTTCCACATATTTTCCCCCCAAATACTAGTGATTGCCTGAATTTGGCCATGTATTTGGAGAGTGCTTTAAGACAGCTAAGTAAAAATTCTTACTTTATTCCTAAAACATTACATATACACAATTCTGTAACATATCTAAGGTGCCATTCTCTTCCTAATTCCCCATTAATGGCAAAATTATTTCACATTTGCATCAGGGAGTAAATAGAGGTTCTGCATTTAGATGGTGTGATTTAACAGTGAAGTAGGAAGCCAATCATACACATTGCCTTCTAAGTAAATATCATTTTACATTCGATCAGAAGATTTAAAAAAACAGTTGGAACTAGAGTCCAGAATGTACTTTCATTTTTATACCTGCTTCAGTGCACTGTTTGTTTTGCAACAGAACTGTTCCAAAAGCAGGGGTAAGCAACAGAGGAATCATGCCTCATCAACACAGTTTTTCTACAAACAAAGCTCTTTAATACCCATTCTCTGAATTTCTCTACATGCTGCAGATTCTACCCAGCAAACCCTACATTTTCAAAGTCTATTCTACATTTTCTTAATTCTAATTAAACAAATCTTAATCTTGACTTTAATGGCTGCAATTATGATACTTCATTATGTTAAATGTTAGTTGCAACATAAGAATAAATTGTATAAACAGTTTAGCTGCAATTGCATGGAGTCTAACTGTACATTACTCATTAACAAGATGTGGGTAGCAGCAATTATAACATTTCCTCCTAATGTCCCTATTTATTGAGTCTCAGCAGCAAGCCCCCTTTTCACAACACACACTGATTGACGATAGCAGCTTTTGTACTTGTGAAGAACAGGCACAGTAACCTGCTGTGTGCCTGCAACTCAGATCGATGGAAGTACACATTAGCTCTTAGCCTCACAGGCCGGAGTTCCTGAAGGTCAAAATAGCCATCAGCATCACTGTAGGGTACAGAAATCATTTCACAAATTGTGAACAAAAACAACACAACTTGCTTTGCAGTTTGATTATTGTTTATAGATACAGCAAGGCAAGAATTAAAGCATAGCCTTGAGGCAGTGTAATTATTTACAGCTGAAGACTCATATCATTATTAGCGTGCTCCTAATTGCTTGAAGTTATATCAATGTTAGCTGATTTAACACATTTTTTGATAAGAGGCATGGAAATTGTTTTCTCTGCATATGGAATGTTGGATCATTTCTTTATTTTTTTAAGGTCTTCCCTACTCCTCTTTCTTTCAAACTGTCCCTGTTTGCCATTGAAAGAAGCCCCACACCCATAAATTCTCCTTTATTCTGAATGTCTATAACTATCACTGCAGCGCTTTGTTGTATTTCTGTGGAACCATATTTTTGAATTTATCTGGACTAAAACAATGCCAGGTTTTGGCTTTCACTAACAATGGACTTCATAATTTCATATCAATACCAACTAACTAGAGAATAAATCACACTTTGCTTTGGGTGGCACATCCTAATCTTTCACTTTTCCCTATAGTATCTGAGCCAAAAGCCAGCTGAAGGAAAGCAGTGCTAGTCTACTCACAAAATGCAACAAGGAAAATCTCATGGGCTGAAACAGCATCTGCAAGAGTCCTCACATACACCTTTTGAAGACAGATCGTAACTACCTACTGTAACATCACTGTATTCAGTTCCCCTCATCTACCGAGAAGACTAGTTATTTTTGCTATTAATAAACCAGAGCAACAAATGGTTTAGAAACTTTACATTTCACTTACCCTGTAATTTTCATTGCTTAATTTGTTTCTCTCATTCAAACCAGGAGAACAGTCAAGCACTGACACAGACAAAGCCTTGAGCCACTGCTGGCCAAACAACAAGAGGGACAAGTTAATGCTGGTGAGGATGGAAAGCAGAGACTCTCTGGGAGACAGGCTGGGGAAGCCACTGATAAAAATCCCAATGTGTGGGAAAGTTCCTTTCACCAGCCCTGAGCAAAGGTGGCATGGGTGACACGTGACATTTCTGAAGTCAGGTGTACTTGGCTTTAACCTTCAAAACGTTATTTCAACAGCATATGTAATGCAGTACAGACTTTTCAAGGCAAATCAAATACAAATAAGATTTTATTTTCCTTCTATAACTTCCTTCCCATCCTCTAATTAGAGCACTTAAGTTTTAATCTCCACATCAAGTATTTCTGCTTCTTGAGTCACGATGGCTGGCAGCAGAATAAGGCTGTTATTTTATGGTGGGAGCCAAGGAGAAGCAGTAGGTATTGCCCATGGACCTATAGTGGTCTTCATCTCTTCACAACAGTGTGGGGACCTTGCCTGAAAGAATACCTTGCTCATCAGGATGAGCTCAGCCCAGAACAGAAAAGCAGCAGCAAGCAGAAAGAGGATGCATAGTTTTGCTTTCCTTAGCAAAGTGAATGTTGACAAGGACCAGCATCAAGGGTGAGCAGAAGGGTAGGAAATAGGGCCACACGTTATTTCTATGCATGTTACATACAGACCTTAGCTACGGAAGCAATCCTGTGACGTGACTGGCAGAGCTGCTGAGCATCCCTCCACTTCCCACCTAAGCACAGGCTTAATTTTATGTGCAGAATTTGAATTAGTTAATAGCGTCATTTGCAGAATTTTGTCTCTGCTACCTAAAGATTCATTTAATTGGCCTAATTGTTTTATAGAAGAGTAACAAAGAGCAGGTCAAATAATTACAGACTGGGCTATTTTAAAATAATGGTCTAACTGCTGGAAGTTATATCTGGCTACTGACAGGGGTGATACAAGCTGAATTACATATTACAGTTTCCAGAGAGGAAAATCTTCCATTTTTGTCTGTGAATGGGGAAATAAAACACTGCAATAGTGTGTGAAACTGTCATAACAGCTTTTCACAGTTGAGACACATTAAATTACCAGCAATCAATATCCTGAGAAAAACTTACAAGAAATAGATTTGCTAGGAAGGAATAAAGAAGAGTGCCTTGTTTTAACTTGGAGCTTTAACTTGCCCAACACTATAGAAGTTGTGACAGCTGCGTAGACTGAAGCAGAGAGAGACAGACAAAAGGCCAAACCTACTGACTTCACAAGGAAATTTGCCTGGGAACAAAAGGACACAGCTTTTAGGAATTAACTTTCATACATACAGCGTGGCATTCAGAGAAACAAAAACTGAGGGAGAAGCTTGCACAGGCCAAGTGAGAGGCTGCAAAAGACGGAGTCTATGCTATTCCTTTTCCATATGATTAAAAACTAAATGACTGCTTGTTGTTCCTCACTAGGTACTTGATACTCTTGGCATCTTATAAATAGAGCTTCTGCGATCTGGCCTGATTTCCTGAGCTGACAAATCACAGATCCTGCGATGACACACAGGTTTTCTGCTGCGTGACTCATGTGCCTAGTACTTCTTAACAGTTTTTGTTTTCTGAGTCTAGCTGGAGTCGCATGGCACTAACAGTCAAAGAGAGCTAATACAGTAAATGGAAACTGCTGTCAGTATGAACCAGATTAGTCAATCCCTATAGCACAAGTGAATTTCAGATAGCAGTTCAAGCATGACCACTATGATCACAGCCTAGTGTTTATGTATACACAGAAACAATGAAGTGGCCTGGCAATTACTAGAAATACATTCCTCAAGCTTTCAGGCTATGCCAAGCTTAAAATTGTGGTCAGCTCACGTGGGACAAATCAGATCAACTTGGATTGCATTGCAGAAGTTGTAATTGAATTGTATATTTTGCCCTTCTATAAAACTTTCAGTGCTAAGTGCACAGGAGCTTAAATGACTGTGACATATAGCATTTTCTGTGCCTTCAAATATTTCAGGTATACACCATGCCACCTCTTCCCACCTCACACCAGCACACCAAACACCACACACCACCCTGCCTCTCCAAAGCAGCAATATAGTCAGACCCAAGCCCACAGCACCCAGTGGTGGAGCCCCCAGGATTTGCTGTAACTAGTGATGGAAAACACACAGGTTTGGAGCAGGGTCTGTCCCTGCCCCGGTCAACAGTACCCTTGTCATTTCCTTCGGCTCAGCTAGGGTCAAAGCCTATAAGTTTGCATAAGCAGCTGAGAGTTTGATGCTTATAACACCTACCTACCACAATGAAGTTTGCAAAATAAGGCAAAGAATCCCAGCTCTCTTCCTTTGTTTTTTTCCACCCCCCTAACTAGCCTGACTAGTCTTCATTAAGTTCTTTTATTGGAAGTTCTGACCACCACAGCTCCTTTTCTCTTTATTTTAGTATTTCAAATAATTCAGCCAAAATTTATTTATATGTATATATATGTATGTATTTTTATATATGATTTATAAAGATACATATTAAAAAAATCATTGTCTTGTCTCATGCATTGGACTGATCTGTGGTCACTCTGACTTCTGACAAAGCTTGGCCACCCCCATCCTGTCCTCAATGCCTGGCTGGGGCCCCAAAACACTGCACTGTGCTCCCCACACTACTAACTCACCCCAGCCTTTCTCAGCGTGCACCACTACAGCCTGGCAGACAATGAAGTCATGTTCACCTTCATAATATTTTTGAAATTATCAACTTCTGCTGAAAATACTGACTTTTCCTTAATTTTCCTCCTCATTTGATGTCAAAAGACTTCTGCAGAAATTAATTCAGCTAAGGTTCCATTCAAAGGCAATTTTTATTATATAAGGCAGTTTTGAAAGGAATTTTTAACTGATGGTTTAGTTGATTAAAATACATCTCTACAGCTTCCCCACCCGCTATACCAAAGGAAGGAAAAAAACAGATCCAAACATTTGCTCCTCTCTTCCTGACAGAGCCAAGAAAAAAATGCATGCATCAATGTTTTGGGGGAGCTTGTGGTACAGGAATGAGCAGATTATATGATTGTTTTTTTAAATACAACTACACAACTCTTAAATAGAATTATACAACTCTTAGATAGAATTACGCAACAAACATTTCTGTTACAGATGAAAAGAACTCCTGCAACCACTTATATGCCTGTTTCCCAAAATTTCTAAGCTGTAGTATCTATTATGTCTAGCAGTTTACCCAGTTTTGCCTATCAAAGCAGTCTACCTTGTTTTTCCTATTTACAACTCAAGTTTTGCTTCCCAGCATTCAAGCAGCAGCATCAGAGAGCAATGGCTGGGCTGGAAAAACTAAATGGGAAGTTATAACTTAAACAAAAACCTGCATCAATTTAAATCTTCTACAGTATAAAGCTAGCATTAATATTTGGCTAAGCTTCTTAAATAATAAAATTCATGCTGGAGTAAAGGAGGAGAACGACACACAAATTTTACTTGCTCAAGAGAACAGGGCAATATTTACCCAGACATTTTAGGACAATCCAACATGCCTTAGCTGGAGTAAAGCTTTCAGTTAAATAGTTCTCTTCTCTGAAGACACAGTAGTATTTCTAAATAC
The DNA here is from genome assembly GCF_964273445.1 of Streptopelia decaocto. NCBI lineage: Eukaryota > Metazoa > Chordata > Aves > Columbiformes > Columbidae > Streptopelia > Streptopelia decaocto. The sequence continues at coordinate 92,109,319 of NC_138655.1, forward strand.
AAAACTATGCGGGGAAGAACATTTGCATTATATCCCAAAGTTGAGGTGACTTTTACTGGATGAAGGGAAATGATATTTCAGAAGTTGACTTTTCTTGTACTCTATCATTTGGCCCCCAGATCAGAACAAATAAAACGTTTTCACTGAAGCTGCTTCCTCCGGCCACTTTTTCTTGCAGAAATTTGTTCTAAGGCATTTCCTGTCAGTGCTTCCCATCGTTCTCCAAAGTTTGCATTTTTTTAATATATATAAATTTTACTGTCCATGGCAATAAATATCATATCTGTCATCTGCAGCTATCAATACATCACAAAAACTGCTTTTCCATCTCATGTGGTTGTGACGAGCTTTCAAATTTGGCTCCCAGCATTCATCCCTTCTTGGCTCAAGAGCAAAGTAAATTTGCAATAGCCATTAACTATTACCTTAACCAGATCTGAGGCTCTGAGTACCCTACTGCAGCCTCTTAGCTCACTGTTGCTCAAAGAATTGCAAATGCTAAAATGATGATAACATCAAATAAAAATGATGTTTCCCAAAAGGTCCAGGTGTATTTGTCAAAACCCTTTCTCTGGCACTGAACATTAATCTCACAGATACAAGAAAGATGCTGAAGTTACAGAGAGCAAACCAGACATGGAACCATATGTAACATTATGGCACATGTCTCATGGGACCCAGACTCATTCCCCAGCCCCCTGTTGGAGGGAGATGCCCAGCTGCGGCCAGGTCCTGCAGCAGGATGGGACTCTGGGCAGCCAGAAGACAAGCATACACCTAAGGTGGAAACCCACGTGAGCAGAGCAGAAATGCAGGCAGAGCGTACCACAGATCTTCATTTTAGTATTGAGGTGGAAGGGCACGTGATTTGTATGAAACCCTTACCTCTAAACAGACACCAGAACATTGCTATGTAAATATTATTATACTTATTTAAGAGAAAAGTTGTGTTTATATGCTTAAGAAAATGACAGCCAGAGAAAATATATCCCATAGTTTAAACTCTTTCCTCTTGCACATATGCAGTAAGGCTTTACATATCTATATAATACAGACACTTTACGTTACTCAGCCAATAGTCTGTAATTAAAGATAAAAAAGCATTCCCACAGCTCACACAGACACAGTATTCTGTGTGTTGCTATGACCAAAAAGATCCGTTTCTCAGTCATATTACAGCAAAATAACAGCACACATTCACTAGAAATATACTATAAAGAGCCCAAAGTTTCTAGCTGGAAAACGAACTCCTCTTTACCCTATCTAAAGTAAAATGAGCAAATTTTATACCTATGACACACCTTAACACTAGTTTTGCTCTGAGTTCTGGTAGAGAAGGCAGCTAGTCAAAATTATATGCCACTCTGGTGACATTCATGGCTTAAGACAGCCATTTTGAAACCAAATAAAAAAAAAATCTTTTTGTTTGTTTCTCGTTTCTTCTTCCTGACCAAATTTTTAACTTCCCCCATATTTTCACAAAAAGTATATGACAATGTTATTTTTCTCATGGGACACAGCTTTCTTATTTCTAGAACATGATTTATAGGAGGACACCTGGCCAGAGTCAAGCCTGCCCATTTGTGCTGCCCAACCTGTCACAGCAGCTACTCTGTTTAACAGCTGAAAACTGCTTTTTCAACCACTAGTCCTTGCAACTTTTCAGGGCTCTTGTGTCAGCTACTACAGACCTTGGAAATGAGTTCCTGGCAAATCTGTGCAACAGCTGAGAAATGGAAAGGGCAAACACTAAGCAACCATATAAAACACACATCTGGGACCACAGCTTGTCATTATGGACATGGACACATCTCAAAATGGGCTCAGCCTCTGTCCCCATCAGCTCAAGGATCACAAGTAACCTTTCCTCACAGAGCTTATTCCAGCCACATGCTTGAAGAGAAAGTAGGTAGGGACAAATGTCAGCACCACTTAAGCAATGCCCAAACATGTGTTTATTCACGCTGCAGACATCTCACTGCTGCAGTGCTGTGTCTGTCCCCAGCACTTCAAAGAGGCCCTCAGAAGCCAGCACTTTGTCTGGTGTGGTGGAGGCAGCATTGTTCTCATAACCACTCACAGAACTCATATCCAACCATTAAATTATATAGCTTTCATCTGGTTCCTAAGGAGACAAGGCTAATGCAATCATGCTGAGTGCATGCATGTGTGTGTCCATCCATACATCTCCCAGCAAATTTTGAGCATCTGCCTGGCTTTGATCACAGCTGGCAGAAGGTCAGAGACCTTGAAAACACCAAGTTCCTGCAAGTCGTCAGGAAAATGGGCACCTGGTCTTAGGGGAGGGAGACCTAATTACAGTCCCCAAGCAGAAAAAAGCACACGATCCCAACTCACTCTTGGACTCCAAAGGATCCAGCATGAGTCACAACACCAAAAGAAACCAGGCTCTGCCAGTCCTGTGGCTTGTTGAAGCATCGCGGTGCAGCAGCAAGAGCCACCATGAGCTGTGACCTCCCACGAAGTGCCTCACTCCCCCAGGTCCTGCAGCTCTGCCTTCAGGAAAGCACATAAACAACCCTTGATCAATGCAATTGCCTCACACAGCTTCATAGAAGAGCAATTATTCCAGACAGAGAGAAACACTACAATGTTTCCCACCTGTATCATCTCTGCAAGGTAGGACTTCTCTGCCTACCTCATCGTATAAGGCAAAGCATTGAGGGTTCATATCATACCTGTCATGGACTATAAGGAAACCCCCTTACAGAGGGGAAATTGTAACAAGACACTTTCTCACAGACATCACTTAAAGAAGGGAAAAAGGAGTACCTTTCCTTGCAACCAGCTACAAAGACAATTTTTTAAAAAATAACATCCTCTGGATACAAACTTCTACATTCACACTGTAAATAGACTTAATTTTTTTTTAATCCTCTTCCCTGACTGCACGGTGAACTGCAACAGCATCCCATAACACACAGTGATTCCAAAAATACTGCAAATACTCTTCAAGTCCTCTTCCTGGTCTTAAAGTTGCATAAAGAGTTATACAAACAGCAGAAGACCAATATGTGTGGAAGTTGTCTTCAAATATTTTCTTGTTGTTCAGCTTCAAAGGACCCATGTATCAGCATTAACCTTACTGAATAACATATCACTCTGGAAATGCCTTGTTTATAAACATAAATATATGTATGTGTATATGCATGTGTGTACATACAGACACTACACAGTGTCCCAATGCAATAAAAATGGCCAGTTCTTACACACTTGTATGCCATCAATAGTGACATTCTCACAGTTGTGAGAAGAGTACCCTTTTGATCTACAAAATACAGAGGTAAACTTCAGCAATTTTTAATAAAATGCAGTGAATGCTGCTTCTGGCAAGTGGACTACAAAAGCTAATATTTAAACAACAGTAGCAATAAATGGTGTTAGTTCTATGCTGTGGAAGAGATTTACATTAAGATAAAGTTTTTTCTTTAGGAAAAGCTGTGGTTTAAGGCAACCACTCACATCAGTAGTGCCTATGTTTTGTTTAGGGGTCCACATAACTGCTGCTTGGGCATAGAAGTCTAAATCCTATCACAAATCGAAAGATTTTAATCCCCCCAGGCTACCCTAGTTCTTTACCTTTTTTTTTTTTTTTTTTTAAATCATCTTCTTTATTAATGCACTACAAAAACAAGTGAAGTATCACGGCACCCTGTCTCTCCATCACTTCAGCTGTAAGCTCTGTTTTATTCAGGCATTGAACTGAAGATTTTCTTGACTGATTTAAAAGCTCATTTTAAAAATAATTTTACTGACACATTCTTTTAGCTTTATAAAGATAATAATTTCATTTGTTCAACAAAATACTAAAAGTAAAAAAAAAAAAAAAGTGCTCACTGTAAGTCCTCACAAAACTGTTTCAAAGAAAATTGTGCTGAAGGATGTTTAAGTCCCAGCAAAATCCATCCATACCTTCAGTTCTTAAGCAGCAAGGGCACCCTAGGGAATAGTTCCCTGCTAGTCCCCAAATCTGGATGCCTGACACACCCCTTCCAGTTGGGGTGCTGGTATTTCCATGTGCAGCTGGTGCATCCTTACATGAAATTTTAGCATCTCAAACATGACGCACACACTTTTGGAACCACTTCCATAGTATACCCCACATAAGTTAGCAATGTTAAGTCCTTTAGTATGATTTTTTTTGTGTGAAAAACATTTTGAAACATTTTGCAGATTCCCAGGCTTGAATTTTAATTTAAATTATTCAATATTATTTTTTGTAATTATCCATTCTTTAAAAGTACTCATCAGTAATCTCTTTAGGTTGCCTTTACACAATAAGAAATTATTTATGGTCCTGAAATACTGTGCAGTAACTAAAAATGAAAGGTCCTCTCCAAGCACAGTTATAATGACAGGATAACACTGATGTGGACTCTGTGCAAGTATGAAACAAATGAAGATCTGTTCCTTGCCCTGCACCCAGCAACAACATACACAGGACACACGTTTGTTAATCCACCTGGTGCAATGCTTTCTTCAACATCCACCGTGTGCAGCTATGCAACATTTTACATGGGCTTGTGCATTTTCCAGACCCTGCTCTGTTTTTCCTTGTTTGGTTTCCCCTATTTGATAATCAGACTACCACGATTATGGTCTTATTCACGCTAAGTGCCGTGCTAACTTTAAAAAAAAAGGAACCTAGTCATACAAGAGTTTACCTCTTTGGAGCTGGTCACATGAGAGAATAAATGGAGGGAAATGATCCATCTAGCTTAAACTTAAGAAAAAATAAAGGTGAAGGATATCAGACAGGTTTCAAATCTATTCAATGTTACACTAGCAAAAGCAGTGGGGTTTGGGGTAATTTTTCCTCTGCTTTTATTTGTAAGTTGTTAAATAAGTAGGAAATGCCTATATGTCTGCATGTGGTTTTATTCATTAATGTGATGTGCCATAAACTGAGGAAAACAAAAATCTTTACTTCCCTTATGCTCTAGTGAAACCGCAGTATACAAGTTGTAGCCAACATGCCTGACCTCCCAGGTAAAATTACATTGACTGAAGGCAGACTGAAATTCCCTTGTCACACTATTATCTCTATTTAAGTTCACATGAAGCCCTATAATTAAAAGCAGCTTTTAAATTCCAGGGAAAAGCAAAAGATTTTAGATTGTTTGGTAGAAGTGAAACAACAAACACACACAAAAAAAAGTAATTCTTGGAAGATGCAAGGATTAAAGTGCTTTTTTTTTTTTAAAAAAAAAAAAAGGGGGGGGGGCAAGTTTGCCAAGACAAACCAGATTGGCTGCTGCTAACATCAGAGGGCTCCTAGTGATATGAGCTACAGAGCAAGCAAAGCAGATGAAGACAAACATGACAGCTTGGAGAGATACCAGAATACTTTTACTTTGTGGAATTGCCTCTTTTAAGAGATTCAAATATTCTATCATTTAACTTGGATGACTCTTGTGGGGAAGCATGTAGAAGAGCAAAGCTACCCAGCCTGCTCCACTGGGGCAGGTGGTGGCCATGCCTGCCCTACCTACACCAGAACTGGACCCACATGACATGGGACAACAAAGTGCCCTCACTTCACTTGTAGCCAAGAATACAAGCCCTTCACATTGCAACCCCCCGCCAAACCCTAATTCACACCAAGCATGGGTGAACAGCAAGGGTGAATTAGTCTTCTGGATTCTGTTTTATTGTCCTATTCCTATGTGTGCAAGCAGATTCAAAGCAGCTACGCCAACACATGACTCCCGTTATGTTCAGGGGATTGCTGCCACAGCTATGTTAACCATGGGGTAAGATAAAACTGTGTATTCCCCTTCTGGTGAATATTTCCAGCTTAATATTAATGGCAGCTCCAGCCAAAAATAAGAGATGCATCCTTGCAGCTACTAGGATTACTGGATTTTCTCGTTCACATTCTTTTGGCGGTTTTGAATTAAATCTAATCGGAGGGCTGAGAATGAGCGCTCTCCCAAAATAGCGCAGTTCGGTCTCGTTGCAGGGAAATCATGGGTCTCCAGTCTCTGCTGTGGACACGGCCTCTAACTCGGGGGTGCCAGGCCGAAGCCTCCCGGCACAACTTCGTCAAATCCTTTTCAAGTCAAGACAACAGTAAAACCATGAATACTCCCTTATTGCATGCGTCTCTGCTGAATAGCTTGGTATTGCCCTATTCCCCATGACAATGGAGTTAAGGGAATGAAACATGTTGTTTGGAAACAGCAAAAAGCTGTCAGCAGTAACCACTGTCAATACTCATGCTGGGCTAAGCTTGGTACTCCTGCTTGTCATTTATTTATTTACTTATAAAAAAACATGTTTGATATAAAGTGCTTCTGTGTGCAAGCAACAATGCCAAGCTAATAAGCCAGTGATTAATTTTGTTCTTGTCCTAGGTTTGTTTTCTTCTTAATAGTCTACATAAATACATTAGAGAAAACATTCATTTGCCTAGATTTTATGTGGTATGAAGCAAACCCAGAAGCGTTTTGCAAAAGCAGCTAGTTGTCACAGAAGAATTGGGCGGGTGAGCAAAAAAGAAAGACATGAAAACATATTTAGAGAGCAAGCTGTAGAAAGGCACAAGAGACATTACATTATAAAAGAAGAAAAAAAATACAAAACTAAATTGCTCAGCACTTTTAAAGAAGCTGTCAGCTGAAGGAGTGGTCTCCCAGATTTCAGTTGTGATTACCACAGATGGTAAGAAATAGCCAGATGGGGAAAAGTAAAAAGAAAAGTCAGTAGTAATTTTAGAGAAAAGAATAAATAATATTTTAGTGGAGGTCTTCATTGGTCACTTTGTGTAGACTGTTGTACTTAAGTTTTTAAATACACTGTTAACCGTATGTTTTTCCTTTAACAGCCAGCAAAAGGCCTAGCTTGTATAGAGAAATCTGATACTTGTCACAGAGACTTTATTTCTGTGCGTGGGCTGTAGCAGAATAGTGCTGGTAGCAAGTTTCGCTTTTGGTGCCACCAACTGCCTAATTCTGAAACAGTAAAGGGCACATTCCTTCCCAAGAGCACGGAGGAAAGTCATTCATACAGTACAAGAGGGCTGTTAATGTTGTATAACTAGTCAAATCGCTTCAGATCTCAGAATATTCTGCATATTTCTCATGGTAACTGTTTTACAGACAAAGGAGAGTATAACTCACTTTGCCAAATTAAATCCCCCCCTCATAAAAGTTCTTCAAACTACAGGAAAGCTTGAGAAGAAGAGAACAACATTGCATTCCATTGGCCTTTGGTGCAGATCAGCAGAGGACCCACTCCCTTTGCAAGCCCTTGGTTTTTGCCAATGCCAGTGGCAGCATGGATCATGCAAAGAATACAGAAATAGAAAAATAAAACAATCATGTTCCCCATGGTGGATGGTGGGAGATAAACAGTCCCCTAACAAGAGTTGGAAGGAATAACATTGCTTGCAAGAGGCACAACCCCAATGCATTAGGAGGTCATTTAAAAAAAAATGCCTATAAAACATTTATATTCTATTATACTTGTGTGTATTCTATTGTACAATAGAAAAAATATTGTGTATTTCATTTCTTGCCACATAGTATTGGAAAACTATTTTAAAAATGCTTTGAAGAACACTCCAAAATGTTGCTGGTATTGTTTTCATAATTCCAGCTTAGCAGGCTACAGAGAAGAAAATGTTAATTAATAAATTAGAGAAACTTCTAAAAAAATGCCCTACAAGTAATTTTTCTGAAAATGACATAAACAATGTCAGCCCATCCACCCAGATATTTTTATGGCCACCTAGGTCACACTACAGAAACACCTTCTCATTTAAGAAAATAGATTCACAAATCAAGGTGTCTTAAATCTTTCTAGCTTTTAAGTAACATACCATGGTTAGTGATGAGCAAAATTATTTATTCTATTTTATGCTGTGCACATGAATTAGTGTATGAGATGCTGAAAAGAGAGACACATTCAAAGCCAAGACTTTTGCATTTAGTTCTAGATAAGGCATGAGGATATCCTGTCCTTCGAGAAAGATGGTTTAAGAGCCCAGCACCATCTCCCGCCCTAGGAATCTCTCTTCTCTGCTTCACAGTTTGTGGTTCCAGTGAAGCATAACCAGCACTGGTAGGAAGTCATTGCCAAGGTTATCTCTGGTAACTAAATCCAGCCTTTATGTGGTTTTAACAGACAATTTGAGATGGAGACAGACAATTTCTTCAAGGGAGAGCCAAATAGCCAACTTCCAGGGTGATGTAATCCTGGAAGGTCATTGCAAAGTAAACGTGCAACTGCCACAGTCTTTATTATTGAGATTTTTTTTTCCTCCCTCTAGAGTGTGGGAAATAGGAGTGGAAGTCTTCAAGCACACAGAGACCAAAGCAAGGCCTGATACCTCCAGGTATACTGACACCCAAAACAAACAAGGGAGCACTAAGAATCTTCCCTTCCAAATAACATGACATTTCCAGCTCACACTCATTACTAACACAGAAGTGACACCTACTATCATAGTCCTGATTCATCACCCTAAAGACCATGTAACTTGGACAAGGGAATTCCAGATTTGGAAGAAAGCACTTGCTTTTTCTTGATTGCTGTTTGTTTTTTTAAGATCCTCTTTCAAGAGCCCTAGAAATTGACTGATAAGCAGAATTTAAATTAGTTAGTCCAATGTAGATTACAAATGCAAGGTATTACTTGGATAAGTAGACTATGTGCATGTATATCCCTCCAGATGACTAATATTTTCAACTTCTCCACAACACTGAGAAAATATCACGTTCTTGGAAGCTAAAGGGCAAAAGCTTCTCAGAAAACCCTCAAAGAAGTAGGACTCCTCTTTAAACTTAAACATGAGAGGCATGGCTAGTAATTACACTTGCTCTCTTTAATCTGAATGAAGGATCCTTTAACTACCTAGAAACAACAGCCTGCAAAAACACAGGATGCACATGGGGTGTCAGTGGCAAGCACAGCAGAAGAAGCATGAGAAGGGCCTAAACTCCAGCCACCAGTGGCCACTCTGGTTTTCCAGAGCAGGTTGGATGCACAAAGAGCCTTCCCTGGCCCTCAGTGCAAATGCAACCAGAGACAGCCCTTGGGGCTGCACTGCAGGGGGACCACCAGTAGCCATGTTTACCCTCAACCCATTTCCCAGCAGGGGCAGCAATCAAAAACAGGGTGGGAAGTCACCCTGCAAGGACACTAGTCCAAGTGCTTTGAGATGCCCTAATTAATTCATGGCTGAACATGTAGAGCTGCACCCTAGAAATACAGACATTCAAGCCAGAATAGCAAACCGGGTACCAATCTTCACTCTTTCCATCAGTTTGTACCATGTTTCTGCTGCAATTTTGGTAAAACAAAGCAAAAATACACAGTAGCTGTTGAAGGAGTTTTGTGAATTAGCATTACTTGAATTTTTACCGGTTCCCCTGAAACCTTCAACAATATATAAAAAAATTCTGAATCTTTCCTTGGCTTTCTTTTTTCCCATTTTAACTTATGATCTTTACAGTCTGTACTAAATAATCAATATTAGTTAAATTCTTCAATTCTCTCCAGAGGACAGTGCCCTCCAGGTTTTATAATAAAATATCATGATGTTCACCAGCCTTGTATATCACATATATATTGTAAAATAAACGTCTGAGGGCAGCCATGATTGAATTTCAACTCCATAGAGCCAAGAATTTTCCACTGCCTTTTAGAAAGCAGACAATATTTATTCCTTCTTAAAGTTTGTGCCTTGTGAATAACATTGCTTTCACGCATCCTTTCCAGGATTACGCTGCATTCTTTGCTGGCCCTCCATGCTTCCTTATCTCAGTTTGCATGAAATGCAATCATTCAAAATAGCAAACTTAACTTAATTGCCATAGACAAGTGTTAATAGATTTTAATAATGCTTTATTAGAATTTATGCAAATTGGACTGCACTGAAAATCTGAATAAAATCCTAGCTTTAGCAGCCATTTTTCCTCCTATGTTGTCTCCAAACACAGAGCAGGAAAAGGAGGCTTTAATTAGTAATTTCTGATGGAATCTGCTGATCAAAATGCTCATCTTATGAATAGTTATAGGTGTCAAAGATTATCTTTAAAACTGTAAGTTTCATCATTCATTAATTAGCACTAAAGGATTATCCCAGGGGGTGATTTAAAAAAAAAATCTGACTGGTATTCATGTTAATTTTTACATTAGAATTTTCATCTTGATAAAAGTGTATATGATGTCACAGAACATTAATATGTTGACTCCACTCTAGAATATTCAGTTTACCCACATTTTAGTATATAAAAAACTAAAATCACATAATTAGAGAGAAGAAGAAAAGTAATACATGAGTGGAGATTTTTGAACAACTAATATGGAAATAATCTAAAATAATCTATTCTAGTAAGTAAATCAGAATTAAAATGATAACATAAAAGCTATTCAAGAGTAGTTACTGTTGCTTTATTTTTTGTTTCCTTTAGGACAAAAATCTTACAACATACAGGAAGTTTCTATTATCCACAGGATAACTTGTTGATGTCAGTGGGAGAGGCACACAAATTAAAAACCACAAATGACCTATATGTGTGTGTATATATATATATATATAACTCATGAAAGAATATTTACTATAACTAGATAATCAAAAGAGCACAATGATGGAACTATTTTTAGTTTTGCTATTATCAATACCAGTAATTAAATATTTCAGAACAATTCTTCCTTTGATGCCCACCTATCTTCATAGCTGCTGTAATTTTCACACCAAGGAATGTATAAACACACCATAGCTAGAGAATCTGACAAGGTAGAGTTCCTTTGGAAACATTGTTTCTTCATGCTACTGACAAAGCTGTCCTATTTATTTCCTCCTGAATCTATAAAGGAACACAAGAAAATGCTATTATAATGAGCCAAAGTGATGTAGTATTACTTCAAGTCTTAGAAACAGCCAACCAAAATATTTTCTGTTGACAAGCTCCACTGAACAGCTCCAGTGCCAAGCATTGCATCACATATGCCAGATAACACTTCCTCTTGTGCTATACTGGTTAGTAAGACCTGCCAGCAGAGTATTAATAGTTGCTTCATTTAAAGATAAGTAGATCAAATTACCAAAATATTACAGTGATTTACTCAAAGGGAGTGAAAGCCTGGCTATGTTTAAGTTGGTGACAAAACATCAACAGAAGTAGAATTCCACCCACATATTTACTAAACCCGCTCAAATCCTTCCTCTTCCAGTCCCTATTGCTCACCATAAAGCAATTACTAGGCATAAAACAAACCTTTTCCTACACAGTACAAATCAATAGAACTTTAAAATTTGCATGCAAGATAAACAAAGATCATTTCTAGCAGATATACAGTGATGTGACTTGTAACAGCTGTAATACAGAATGTAAGAGTATTAAAATAAAATAAAATAAAATAAAATAAAATAAAATAAAATAAAATAAAATAAAATAAAATAAAATAAAATAAAATAAAATAAATACACAGAGAAGACCATCCTACAACAAGCAAAGCTGAAGAGTAAATCTCAAATTTGATTTTCAATTAAAATGGAGTGAGCCCATTTTCGAGGCAACACTAATTTCAGTCATTTTAAAGGCAGTATGATGAAAAAGCACAAAGGAGCATGATTTTTACCACGGAAACTATGCAGATACTTAGCATTTTTCTCTGCTTTTCAAAGTCTCCACCCACATTCCCCACCTGAGATTTTTCTGAGCCATCTGAAGTAGCCCTGCCACTGCAGTCAGACCATCTGTAGGGTGTGAGTGAGGCGCACAGCTTGGTAGGAGAGCTGATCCCTTTTTTTTTGTGCAAACCAGGAGGCTGTCACTGAAGTCATGTCCCATAGAGCTGGGGATAGGGGGGCTCTGGGACAAAGAGAGGCTGCTGTCTTGAAATTGGTAAAGTTGTAGCAGTGACACAGGTGATTCAGTCACTTTGAGGGTTCTTTAATTGCATGTAAGCTGACAACACAAAGTTAAAAATAAAAAATATAGGTTTTTCAAATGGAAATGATGACTAACCCTTAACAATAATTAATACCAGAAATTCTCAAAGACCTTTTTTCACCTACAAATGAAACTAATTACTAAGATTTCTAGCTCATAGTTCACTGTGTTACAGAACAGCAGCAGCTGGGGTGTCTTTTTTTATTTACTCTTGAAGGGCTTTCAATAAATCTGTTTTAAATTTTGTTAACCCTACTCAACCCCCACACACTCCCTTTTCTACTCCCCCTAACCCCCAATACTCATTCATGAGTTACAGCTGAGTAGAGTGATTTATAATAGTGCAATGAAGTACAAAACATGCTCTGGCAAAGAAGCAAATTCCTCCGCCTTTCCTCAGATACCATCAGGTGTAACTGCAAATCCTGCCATACCCTTAGTGCTGAGAGAGGAGATAAGCAAGACAGTGACTTTTTCTCCACAAACTTGACTGCTGGAGTAGGATACAATGGAATTACACCCTCCTCCCCCAGTACTAGCCCGATCATGCCCAGCTGTAATGCATGAAGGGAGGAGGTCAGCTAATCCTTGGGCTTCTTTGAAATCCTTTTGGATACAGGTAATGGGATAGGGAGAAAGCCTTAAGTTCAGGTTACATTTTGCAACTAAAAAGTGCTGAGTAGGAAGTGGTCCACAGGGTTTTCCAAATCTGAGTGTGCATATGAAATACAAGCAGTGAACTCTGGTAGACTCAAACTACCCAACATAGATGCATCTGTTTTATTTTCTAAAGTGCTTCCTCCCCTGCCCTACCCCACAATATTATCATGCAGTAACTATCTGGACTGAAATAGTCATCACACAGGACTACAAACGCAGATCTGCAGGGTGTATGATTTTACTGCACATCTGATACTTCGTTTTATTTCATGTCTTAACTCTTGAAGCTAGGTCAAGTTCCCAGCTTTCCTCAAATGGAAATAAGCTTTGAATTCAACTAGTTTTGAAGAGTATTTTGTAAATGGGAACCATGAATACAAAATAATGACAACTAATTGCTGTTAACCTCTGTCACAGCAGTACTGAAGTACACAGCTGTTCCCACAGTAGACAGCACAGTTTGACTATTTTAGCCACAAAGTCTTAAAGGAAACATCAGCTTGTAAAAGAAATCAGTCAGCCTTTCTGGCTGGGTTGTTGGTATAGTTAGCATTACGTTACACAAGAGTGAACTGTGTTAAGAAGTATGGGTTTACTAGACAAAATAATTCCATTTTATTTTTGTTTGTCTCTTTATACAGAGCCATGAGTCTCTTTTTCTGTTAGGTCTATGTGGGGCAGTGAAGGGTGGGTTTGAAGGGAAGTTTTGAAAAGCAGTTTGAAGTTAAGCATCCACAGTGGTTTGAAAACTCTCCTGAAGAAGGATCCAGAGAATAGACAGGTTGCACCAGATATAAAGATGTCAACCCTAGCTTTTATCAGCGTTAAAAAGTGCAGCGTTTGCCTACTATTGGCAATAAGGGAGGAGGCAGAAACTGCTTCCATCAGCACATCTGAACATAAATTGTCATGTTCACTTGAAATGAAGCTGAACACATTTTTCTTTTAACTGGGTGATCAGTCATTTGTGTATTTTATTTTATTTATCATTAACTTGTTAAATAAAAGGGAATCAAGAAAACCTTGTCTTGGTTCTTGATGAGGCATTTCATCAACTCATAGTAAAATAGAGAAAAGTTTTCCAGAAATGGTGAGTAAAAACTCAGTATAGTCAGATGACTGGAAAATAGGGAAAATCTTTTAAGTGACATACAAAAAAAAAAAAGGACTTTTTTTAACCTTGCAGACTTTTTATAACCCTTATTGACCACGTCTTCTAGAGGTATTTCCTATTCAACCAGTCACTTTTCAGTCATCAGTGTGTCCTTTACGGTATAATAACTTCTGATTTTGTATTGTTTTTCTTGATTTTGATTGGACACCCTGGCAGGGCTGCTTGGGCTTTTATTGTGAGCTTTCAGTTCTATTTTCATAGTACTTGCTGTCACAGCATATTTGCAATAGAGCTTAGCAATAGCCCTTCGAGGACGGCAGAGCTTCACTGTAAACTCTAGGATTACTACACACACCCATTCTTGTGGAGCAAGATTTAGTCCTTGCTTATTTAAAGTTTTCTTACAGATTGATCAGCTGAGGAAAACACATCAAGAGAAAAAGTCAATGTAAAGCAGATCTTTCAACATATTCCTGAAATGCCACCCATGTTTTCACTCTTAGGATGGAATTTTTTACAGCATGGTTTTCTGCCAAGATGGTATTAAACTCCTTCATAAACTGAAGCCCTGACCTAACAAATGGCTTCAAAGGACCTGGGCTCTGCTTGGAGACAGAAGCACTTGGGACTCCATACATACAGAAGAGCCCATGTCCACACACAGCAGTCTCCAAGTCAGAGGCATGCACCTATCAACAGCAGTACAGAGTTCACCCAAACCCACAGCAACACAGTTCAGCTGCACCTCAGTAAAACCCAGGTAACATATTTGCACTGAGATTCAAAGAGTAGTTTTTTTCCCTCTGGGAAGTAACTCCATTTAAAAAACAAAAACAAAAACCGCCACTCTATAGTTCTGTTTTGTGTTGGCAGTGCACAGCTGAATTGCACTCCAGCTTGTCCCCTCGTATTTGTCCTCGTATTTGTTTTGGCTCTGCAGAGGTGAAGAAAAAGCTGTCATGCTTGAGCCACAAACTCTTCCTGAGTACCCTTGCTCCCCATGCAAGCACATTTCAGGACAAGGTAACAGAGGGTACCATCAGTGAAAAAGGAGGCCTTATAAAAAGTAAAGCTATGAAATAAGGTGTGAAACCTGCCTGACACTTGGAAGTACAGCTGCTTTTCCAAAGCAGGAAACAGCAGTTTGGCTTCTCTACCCACTCACAAGAGGCACAAACCAGTTTTTCTATTAATAATGTTCCTCATTGTTTTCAATGGCTTAGGTGAGGGGCATTCAGATCAAAGGTCTTTTTATGAAAAAGATGAGCAAGAGCCACAAATGAGGGACACTCAGTGAGTAGGATTGTTTATCATTCATACCTTAAGGCTTACAAAATTCTACATGAAAAATGCCTAGAGGATACTAGACACTCAGTATGAGTGACCAGTCAGAAATAAGCTTTGCTGGGGTTTTAGTCTGTTTCTTTGTTTCTCTCCTTTGCAGCTAAGCAAAGCACTGGTGTACTGACACACGACCAATATGTACACCCTGTTAAGACAAACTATGAAGTGCTTTGTAAGCCAAAATGAGTAATGAGGCTTTTGCCCCTTCTCCCTCCCTGCAACATATACCCACACAACCTAAAACAATAGGACCCCTGGAGATAAAGCAAAGTTTCTCAGCTTTATAAATGAGCGAGAAAAAGAAGTTTGCTGCCACACTCAAAGAACTGGTTGCAACATTCAGCCTGAATTGTTTACCCACTTGTTTACAAAGTGATGTTTTACTCAGGTAAGGTGCAAAATTACTTATGAAAAATAATTTAAGTAACACATCCTGAAATCTAGTTTGAGTGTTTTATCCTGTCTTTATCTGTCAGCAAAGGTCCCACTGCAAGGAAACATTTATTTCCCTTCCAACCACCACATCCACCTTGTTGTCAAACAGCCGCCCTCAACTGACAACTTCAGGACCAAATATGTTTCCTGTACTAACACTTTGATCTCAAATTGCAACTAACCTAGAAGGGTAATAGTTACATTTGAGGTCACTAGGAGGTCTTGACCTCAGTTATATCACCCTTCTCCAAAGAAACTTCCACTTTAATCATCAACTTCCGGGTAACCTATTAGTAACTGGCATAAATCATACATTAAAATGGGCTGAAGCACTGTCACAAGAGATAGAAAATGATCTTTTAGCCTCTTCCTCCCCCTCCCCAAACAAATGCTGGATTCTAACTTCTAAAAAATAAAAACAATCCAAATATTTAATCAAGGATGTATCTTATAATTTAAATTCCTGTTATGTATTTATTCTTGAGAATAGACAGGAGAGAGAAAGGAAGGGAAGAGCAACCAAAGACAGCACTGTCCTGTGATGTTATGAATGCTCTTCAGTTTGATAAGTCAACATGTCAAAAAGCACATTTACACTCTTTCCCCCATGCTTTCTCCCAACCATCATCCCAAAGATACACAAAACTGAACACTGAGATGGTTCAGAGGAAAAAAAAAATTGGTGAGACTTGGCACATGTAAATTTTGCTGCCTGAATTCACCATCACTGATTACAGCTGACGGACAGTTAATAAAAGAGCAAAGCTGGCTGTCAGAGCAAATTAGTGTGTGCAAAGAACGAGACAAAAGAATAATGCCATCATTATTATTTATGGTCATTAACTGGGTTGAGTTCACTTTTACAGTACCCTACCTGAGCAGTAAAAATGATCATCTAAACATGAAATACTACATTAGAATTAAAACACTATAATTTTGTCTACATGTTGGCTTGATCTCATTTATAAGAGGTATTTGATCCCAGAATTAGCTGAACTGGGTAACACAGATTTAGCTAATACATGTAGAAAACCCCTAAGATTTTTGAACTTACAAAAAACAGTGACTTTCTAACTGAGGAGCAGATAAAAACTCACTGCCTCCTTGTTGAGACCTATTGAAAGAGAAGCACGGTGGAAGGGAGGGGGGAAACTGTGGTGGAGTGCAACGGAGGTAGAAAAATCTAACACAAGAGGGGAAAGGGCATCCAAGGGGCAATAAAAACAGGGGAGTTGAGCAGGATTCTTGGTTGGAGAATCCAGTGGCAGGGACCAGAGAAAGGGTGAGACAACAGATAACTCAAGCAACTGCTTTGAGCAACAAATTAACTCCAAGTGAAAACAGAGATGGTGTAGGTGGTAATCTGACTGGAAGTGGGGACAAAGGAGACTGAGGGACAGGAGGAAGATCAGAGGAACTGAAACATAAAGCTGTGGCACATCTCACAGAAAGCACTGGTGAGAGGCATAGTGAGAAAACATACACTTCTGGAGTCTGTATCCAGAGAAAAGTGAAACAGCATCAAATGCTACTAGATTAGCAGCTGTTCATATATATATGGTCAGAGTAGTTGTGGGAAGTCCTAACCACAGGTCAGAAAGAAAAGCTTTCCTGACCTAGAACTTCAGGAGCATTCAAAATCCCTGAGAGGGCTGAAAACTGCATCAGCCCATGTTTTCTGTCCTGCTGCCTCTCCTTATCTCATTTGTTCCTTCTGTTTCTTGCAAATAAGGTCCCAGGGCTTTTCTTTTACAAGACATGAGCCGAAGACACCAACTAACTCTTTCTTTGTTCTTATCTGGTAGGATGATTCACTTGGCCATGGCTTACTGGCAGAAAAGGTCCATGAGACATATGCAAACTATTGACCACAGGACAGGACATCCTCTTGTGCACACCTTGAAACCCCTTCTCATCACAGGGCTCACTGATGTCCACCATGCAGATGCAGTCACAGTCACCTGTTTATAGTTAGGTGAGATGTACTTCATGGGACAGGGGTGGGAGGGGAACAACTCATCCACTGATGACTCCTAATTTTTAGCCTACATTTAAGTACTGTTATTAAATAAAAGCTGAGAACGATGGTTCAGTATGTGAAAAGTTCTTTAGGGAGTCCTGACGCACAGTTTACCCTCACTATACATTCCACTCTAACCTAATTCAGAGACTGCCTGCTTTCTGCTTGTCCCTGAAGAAAATTATTTTCGTCTGTTTTATAAATAGAGAAAAAGCATTTTTTGACTCTCTATTGCAATGTTGCAATTTGTTGTACCTGAACTACAGGGTTAAATGGAGAAACTGAAGTTGCCGATAAATGCAGCAGCACCTTAACAGAAATTCTCAGTGTTAGGCCCCTGTGTTTATCTGCTGATTTATTCATTTCCAACAGAAAGAACTGTTGGTTTAGACCCAAAAAGACTACATGGCTCTGTCTATGTGAAACTGTCTTTACCCTGTGCAGCTACAGTTGCTGTGGGAGAACAATCAGATTCACACTATACTTTCCTCTATGCCAGAGAGGAAGATGCCATCTTGTCTTTAGCAATAGACTCTAGTTTTTGAGTGGATTCTAAGTGGATTCTGCGTAGAAGAACGAAGAGAACTTCATTTTTTATATAAGCAAACTTATTCACCAAACTTTTCTTATATGCTCAGCTTTTGGGATAAATAAATTATTTGCTTCAGCAAGTTTAGTTTGGATGATACTTCTGTGCTGGTGGCTAAGCAGGTTATAATCACAATATGGTTTACATTCTTAGCTATTTTCTTTCTGCATACTTCTAAATAACAATGACACTATGAATTAACATCCCTCATACTACACGCTTAAATGTGATGTGGTTACAGAAGCTTAGCCAGCGACAGAGAAAGCCCAGCAGTGGCATTCATTGCCAAGCCAGGAACAGCACAGACAGACACCAAGCACTAAAAAATACTGATATCTACAAATACATATGCCCACAGACTTTCTCCTTGCTCAACCACTAAGATGACAAGACAGCTGTGGAGCAACATATATGCTTCACAAAGGATAGGGCAACTTCATTCTTTTGTCAAAACCACCTCAGAAGACTAGAATAGATGACTTAAAGGAGTGCAGAAATATTCTTATGAAAGATGCTCAAATTGAAACCTGGATTCTTTCATGTTTCTCTATTTTCTTAAGTTTAGGACAAATGTAAGCATCTTTACCTACTTTGACATTTTTTAGTCAGGATAGTATCTAAAACCTGAACAGCAATCCATCACACTTAAAATACAGGTTTTTTAGATCCTAAAGTATTACAAGAGCAAACCACTGATATTAAGTACTAAACCTAATTCTGGTCCAGTCCTATATTCCCATACAGGATTGGCCAAATTTCCTATACTGAGCCCCAGAGGCCACCACAAAGTTTCTTCAGATTACCTGAGGATTATGTCAGTGAAGGAAATATTCAGATGTCTGCAGACACATTGCTTAAACAATTTTCTCCTGTCCATGGAAACTAAGGAAAGTTGTTTTGCTGTTTCCATGTATCTAAATAGCTTTGCAATTCTTACAAATGATGATGGCACACACAAACCTCTGAGCTGGAATTTCACATTTTCTTGATATCTTAAAACTTAATTTAGCAAGACTGAATGTATTAAGAATCAGTTTTTCATAATCTTACTGCAACCTTTGAGGTTTTTGGTGAGATTTGCCAGTTTCCAATGCATATCTGCTGCCACAGAAACAAACTGGAAGGGCCAAGGGACAATCATTTTTATATATGTGTCCTTATAAAGTGTAACTGCACTTTTTTAAATGAAAAAAAAATCAGCAAAATGTTATTCAAAGGTAGTTGAAGGCCATTGAATACAATTTGGGCAGACCAGTGATGGCATTCTGAGATCTTTCTGAAAGTAGTTACATGCTCAGGGAACTTAAACATACATGTGGCCAAGCACCTATTGTATGACACGTTTGCAGAAACATTACGCTATGAAGTGTGAATTCAGTGTTAGTATTATGTAGGTACAATTCAATACACACAGGCACTAAACCTTCATAGATCCTATGAGTAAAAGCAAATCCAGCATTCTCTTGTCTATGGCCATAACACATTGCTGTCTTTTCAAAGGAAAGCTTTTATAACCCAACAGCTACCAAACTGAATGGACATCAGCTGAGTCATTGTGACATCCTTCTCTTGGTCACTTACATTCTTCAGCCATATTTCGTCAAGTAGTTCAGACTGTTTTTTTGAAACTATGACAGAGGGAAATGTAATCAACTCATGGTTTTACAAACAGATCTCAAGGCTTTTCAGCAAAATTTCGCTTCTGTGCAAGCTTGCAGAACAATGACTAGATGGAGTTCTTCTTTTGAAGTTTTGTTTAAGAAAATTCTCCCAGGCTAAGACTCAGTAAGTTACAGTTTAGCCTGGAGCAAATTTTTACAACCAAGTTATAAACCCCTGAAATAGGAGTTCATAATGGAAACAGCTGCTCAACCCTAACTATAGCGGGTGCAAGTATAATAAAAACTGCAGGAGTTCACATTAACAATAGCGTCCCCTTACACTCTTTCCTGTTACCATCCATTAAAGAACAACACTACTTAATAGAAGCAAAGGCAACAGGCTTTTCTCTTTTCCCTACACCCCTGCTTCTTCCCTTCGATAACAAGTTAAGCAATTTATAGGTGGTAAAGAGCACACTCCCCAACATGCAGATCTCTTTCAGCAGTGTTACACACTAGCAAGACACCACTGTGGTTCATTCCAGGCAAGCACTTCACATTGTATGATGCACAAATATTGCGTGTGGCACATATTTGATGATCAGATACTCAAGCTAGGGAATTCCCACTGAATCTCACTGCCAGCAGAGTAATACATTTTCCCCCCTCTCTGGGTGATCCTTGCAGCATTTTTATACAGAGTTTCTCATGTTGCTTAGGGGAATTAGAAATACCAAAGGGATGTAGTGCAGTCTATATCTATAGGCATGTAATGTGAGCTACCTATCTGGTTGCTTCCTTTACATAAACTGGGCCTTCCTTTTCCATACACTGCTTTCGCTACCCTGGTAATCCCCTACCTCTTATTTTCAGGAGGTGCTGGGACAACTTACCCTCAAGCTCCTGTACTCTTAAGGGACATAGGTTATCCAAGCTGCAGGTTCTGGGTGTGAAATTATGCTAACAGTTGAAGGCCAGCTGCTGCAGTATCTAGCCAGGGTAGCATGAGGCTACATGGCTACACAACCAGGTATAAAAAGAAACACCAGCAGTTCACAATGATGACAGGGTCTCTTTAGACATCTTTTTTTGCCTTTCCATTAACTAACAGGATGTTTTTGTGTAATAGTTACCAATAAGCAGAACATTACACAGATTATATCTCACAGTGACACAGTGGGACTCAGCCCCCCCCATCCAGGCAGTTCACACCACAGTCAGAGCACCTGTGCAGCCAGGTATAGGAATCTGTGCAAAAGACACAAAACCAAAAAAAAGCTTTCAATACAAGCTTACTTTTTTAATGCAACTAGGCTCAGGAGAGAGCTAACAATAATATTGATTTCCAACATAAAGATTGTTGTAAAGTGAATAACTTGAAAGACAGACACTCCCTCCATGAGAAAGTAAGAGGCAGGGATCAAAGCCTGGGATGTTACACAGGACTTGGAAAAAATATGTTTCTTCACATTTCCTTTATTTTTGTAGGTGGGGACTGTCACAGAAAAGGATGTGCATCTATTCTGTGTAGCCACAATAAACCTGCAAATAGGCACTTTATACAGCCTAATTATAGGTAAGAAAGGAGTGGCTACACATTTGTCAAAATATTTCCTCTTGTCAAAAAGAAATCCCATCTTTTGTAGCTCACAAGCAAGTAGCCTTCCAGACTCACATTTGCTTTCTGCAGAAGCAGTAATGTGTAGAACCTTTTGAACAATATTTTTCCTATAAAGAAAAATATAATTTCTCAATCTTGATACTGGTAATAGTGTCTTGTTTACATACCTCATCACCACAGCTAAAGTATTCTCTTCTCTGCACATGATCAAGTAAGAAATAAAGTCTAGTTCTTAAAAGCATGGGCTGCTTAGTTAAGAAACAAGTCCAGCTTCAGAGTAAAGTGAATGTAAGAAAGAGGTATTACTGAAAGTGCTTTCAATTTCATGTACTCTTACAATAAGGGTCTGTAAAGCTGCCTTAAACACAACCAGGGGAAGATCATTCAGGAAGAAAATTTCAGATTTATAGCACTAAATGATTCACCTCCCTAAATGGTAGCAAGCCACAGTGTTTCTGACCACCTAAGTTAGAGCAAAGACAGGAGTCTCTGGCAGAGATCAGAGCAGCTCTTGCCTTGAAGAGTTAAGAACCCCAGCCAGCATTCCCATTGCATATTGCAACAATTTTGTTTCTTGTAACAGACTTCACCAATACTGTCAACATATTATACAATGTCATAATACATCAGATGCCAGCAGATATTACTGGTTTTATATGCTAATTACTAACACTGCTGGTTTTGGTAACCAGTGTTGACAGTGCAGCTCACTGCAACACACCTGCTTACTTCCTCCTAATGAGCCTGAGCACCCATATCTGGGCACCATCTTCAAAATTAAGGTGAAATAAAGACCATATTTTACAAAGGGGAATGAGGTCTGCCCTTCCCAGCAGAAATGTGGAGCTAGGACCTCCTCTGATTCCTCCTCAGGGCAGGCAAGGGCAAATACTGGTCCTGATGCTTTGCCGTGGGCTCATGGGTCTTCCCAGCTCAGGGGGGCACTGAAGCAGGGAGGACTCACCTGCACTACTGGGGACATGTTTTTTCCATAGCTTTTCATGGATGTTAAGGTTGATCACCCTGGCTTTCTCATCTATTTAAACACTGGTGCATACTAGCAGGAAAATACAAAACTTCTCACAGCTCTTAAGTCAGTCTCACAACAGGGAAACTGCTGTCTTATCCAAGCTAGCATAGAAAATAGTGGTTTTTATAGATGGTTGATGGGCTTCTGTGTAAATTACACTGAAATCTACTGGAGCAAATTACTGACTGTCATCATTAGTGGTGAAGTATTCATCAGCAAAAGAGTTTATCACCTTGGATTAATGCAATGAGTCAATATTTTTCAATGTAGTATACTTCATACATAAGCATGATCATTTTCCCTGGGTGTACATCTATGACAGACATGCTTGGATCCTTCTACAGCTAAAAAGAGACACTAGTATAAGCTAAAAAGAGGCTGGTTTTGAGCCTGCATCTACTCTGGAAGTCTCACAGAAACCTCTTTTTGATAGGGATGATCTATTTCTAGGGAGGAGACCATGGGACCCAGAAAGAAAAGTGAAAATTCTCTCAAGCTGGGATTTTACAGGGAATACAAGCTCACTGATCACATCAGCTCCCTGCAAATTTGCCAATAGAAATAGATATCCCTGAATTTAAAAGACTGTTTTCTCAATGGTAAACTTTTTTCCTACTGATTTAAGTAGCAATAAAAATAAAATACAACACAACACACCCTTCAAATTAGACACACTTGTAAGAAATAAAGGCTCTTGCATTTCCAACCAATAAGAGAAACACACACACAAAAAAAAAATCTAAGGAAACTACTAAAATCTGCCATCTAGGTGGCAAATTAGGCTCAAAATGCCCCCACATCCTACCAGATAAGTTACTTATGTAACTACTCGAGAAGATCATAAGGCTCCCATTTATCTCCATCCTGCTGCTCTCTGAGCCACCCAAACCCTGATGAGTCCTGTCAGCCATCTCTCTGCTTAATAACATTTGTTTTCTGCCCATCAGGAGAAGTGTTGTGCAATTTATCTGATCAGACCCAATGCAGCCACACAACCTAACTGTCAAAGACAGAGCATTTACAGTAAACCAATGGTAATTAACTCATGTAGTAAAGGAGAAATTAAGCCCCTGTAAATTCCAACAATACAAATGCAGGAGAAAATCATAACCTCATTGCAAATGCTGTTAGTCAGTAAAGACCCTGCATTTGCCCGAGTGTGTTATTCAATCAGCCTACTGCTTTAAATAATAATGAGCTATTTTCTATTATAATGTAATAAATCTCAAGAGGACTTGATCTGGAGCAATGCTGAGGACTTGGTTCCCAGCTACTCTCAACAGAAGCTGAATGAACACAATATCTCTGGATCTGGCCAGTGACACCAACCTGCTGAGACAGAGTACAAGACAAGAGATTGATTCATTTTCTAAAGCACATAAAGGGGGAAAAAAAAGGGGTGGGTTGTTGTGGTTTTTTTGGCAAATTGATAGCTAATAGGACTTCAGTTGAACTGTTTTTATAAATGCTGACATAGGTGTTTTGATGCATGATTCAGTGTACAATAACACTCTAAATTCTCTGTCTTCTTTATACTGTTACTTAAAGCACAAGCAAATATGAGTATACACCTATGTTTTCTCTAGATAAATACTTATTGCAGAAACTTTGTTTACTAAATCAAACATGAAGACTTATTCCAGTAGTTAGAAGTTTAAGTTTTTCTACTTAATCTGAAATGCTTGAAGCCTAACATTTAACAAGAGAGTAAAATTCCTCTGAAAGTCTGAATGACACAGCACAAGATTGTAAACATACTGCTCCAACCTTTTATTTTATATTATACAGGCGTTTCCTATTCAGTCTCAGGTATAGAATTGATTTCCAGGGTTTGTTTGTTCAAGGAAAATCTTCAGAGGAAAATTTTGATTTGTTTGACAGTGTGGCAAACCACAACCACGCTTTTTGCAAATTATTTTGAAAACCTGAATTAGTAGTTTCCGTATTACCAAATCCAGATAATTAGAAGCAACATCTAGTAGTTTAGATAATCCCCTCACCAGTTTAAAATAAAATGAAGCAATTGATATGATTTGCTTTTTTATTTTTTCTTCTCAAATGTACAGTGCTCCACAGAAAACTGAGAAGGCATAGAAGCCCCAGGAAGACTGTCAGATGGCAATTCAAAGTCAGAGTATCTACAGTTAGGCTAAACCTGAGAAACCATAATGCTTCCCCGTAGCACACAAAATACAAACATACGCATGTGTTTAAAGATATCATATTTTCCATGCATCATTTCAAAAACCTGCTGTCCACAAGCCCTCACTGATAGTGTTTTGGCAGCTTATGTTTCACTAACAAACACCAGCATTTTAATTCTGCATGTACCTTACATTTAAGTGTTTGTTTACAGTTCAGTTAAATGAAAACTTTCCTGTGGTATTTTATTCCATACCCATTCCTATAAAAATGTGTTTGCTTCTTAGGTAATATTTTACTCCTATAAGCAGCACAATCAGCTGTCAAACATCAGTGGGCTTCTGCTATGGGTAAAGCGAGCAGGTGTGACCCTTAGGAGCTGTTTTGTTGGTATGTAAGAACTCCAAATACATATATATTACATGTTATGGGTGCTCAACTTAAAGCATTACTTAAACTCATAATGTTCTTTCTTCTTAGCAGCCCACTCTTGGGAGCAAAACTCTCTGAATTTCTCCTTATCAATCACATCATTATCATAATTAGTTCATGTCCTAAAGACATTGCATTAAAGCAGCAGCTTGCACTGAATTCACAGCTTTTACACAATACTAATCCACTCATAAGTCTCAGCCTTATGTTCAAAAGATTCATTTTAAATGAAGCCTCAGGGAGAGGTGTTATTCCTGGGCTCTAACCACTGCTTCTTCCATTTCTTCCCTTGCCTTAGAACATCTCAAAAGATGTCCTGCATTTCAGGCTTGCCTGCTTGGTTTCATCTTACTGAAGGTCACAAGTCATCCCAGGTATATTTCCATTCTCTGAAATCCAAATTTTTAGCCCTTTCTAGGCACAGCTTGGTAGAGATAACAGCTAAAACAGCACACAAGCAATGCCTTATGGTACAAGTATTGCAAAGTCCTAGAAGACAAACACAAACTCCCAGGGCCATGCGTCAAAGTGGATACATCCACATCACAGGCTGAACCTATAATATGAAACCATGAATTTGCATACCTAAATCTCTTCACTTGCCAAATATCCTTCATGGTCTGAAATCACGTCTGACAGACACCTGTAATGTGCTTGAAAAAAGCTGCCGAAACTGGGAGTGTTTCAGAAAGCAGGTCACTATCCTTTACACTCTGCTGCCTGAGCTACACCAGCATCACTCACAAGCCAAGCACACAGGTAATAGCTGGCCACAGGGATTTACACTGGCTGAGTGAATATACTGCCCAGAACAACCTGCTTACTGTGATATTTATACACTAATGAGCACAAAAATCCATAGGGAGAAATCCCAGACATTCCCCTCCTCTCCAAGCGAGATATGTTTTTTCAAATCTTTCACTGGGTGACTGCACATCCTCAGATTTTCCTATTGGGTTCACTTCCATCCACCTCTCTGGTTCATCAGCTGCTGCAGGGCATCTATGAAGAGGTACACGCCGCACTACCATCAGTGCACTGATGAAACCCAGCTCTCTATCTCCTTCCTTCCTGACCCAGACACGGCTGCTGCCAACCTCTAACAATGTCTGGCAGAAACTGGTCTCTGGAAGAAGGCCAGCTGGCTGCTGCTCAACATGGACAAGGCAAAAATGATGCTAATCAGCAGGAGGAAATGCTTTGAGGACCTAGTAAAATTGGTAACTGCTCCATCAGTTGAAGGGAATATTTCTGGCCAACATCCTAAGAGGTGTGCAATGCAAACAGCAGATCAGGATTCAACCTCTTCTCAAACCTGAAGTTCCCAAACTCCGCAAAGAAAACTCACTTTTTGTTAGATGTCTGCTTCATTTCGAAAGACCTCATCACATTTCCTTCGAGTTTAACTGTGAAAGCTGCACCAGGAACCTAGATAGACAGCAGAGAGTGCCACTTCTGGCCCTCCCCTGGATGACAAACCAAAACATTTGCAAGCCTGTTCACTTGTGCCTGGAACATCCACCATTATATGGCATATGATCATCTGGAAAAGTAACTGTCACTTCTAGAAGTGACATTTACTGGTGCTTTAGATAAAGCTTTACAGAAAAGCAATTTACATCCTGTCTGTGAAAAGTAGCAACTTGGCCACCTTAAAAAATAATAATAATAATGAGACAAGATCTATTTTCCTGTGTCAAGTCCAAGGTTTTCAGGTAAATGGTGAGTTGCATGCACTGGGACAGATGATCTTTTACCTACTGAGACATTTCATACTTCTCAGTTCTCTCCTTATAAGGGACAAATAAGCCTGCATTAGAATTCCCAGAACTTTGCAAGAGGTAATAACTCATTCAATAGCAAGACATAAAAATTTTGGAACCTAAGCAGCAAGAACAGATGCAACAACTACATCTGTTACCAAAAGTGAAGACCAGAACTGACAGTATTGTATTTTACCTTTGAATTGCACTTGTGAAACAGGCTTTTGGGGTGTCTTCCAAAGCCATGTGCTCACTCAAGTGCTGTTAGAAACTGTTCTTTCTCTTTATCTTTTTATAGCTTTAAATGCTGGCCTGCATGTTCTTTTGCCACCTAATACTGACCTGAATTCCACAACACCATGTGCCACTGACTTCAAGAGTATAACATGCTTTTTCACTGTGCCTCAATTTTCTATCAATAAAATGGGAATTACCATAATGATTTTCTTTTTTAAGAACTTTCCAATAGGAAGTGCTGAGAAAACACAAAAGACATAAGAACAGCTGTAGCAGCCTCTCCACACCTCTCTAACACCAGCAGGTCAAGCTTTATGGCCAGTTTGACACCTGGAGCTCAGCTGATTTTAAAACAGCTGAGAACACGAGTAGCATAAAGTGGATGAACCACTATACAAATGACATTCACAAACTGTTTTTCTTTACAATGACACAAGGTAAACTCAGGGTTTACAGCAGTGGAGAATGCAAATGAAGTATGCTGTACTCAAGCAGGAAGCAGATTTCTACAACTTGCAGAAAATTCAGGATTTTCAATGTTCAAAAAGAGAGTTTGGAAATGTCCAAGACAACCGGTACTTTGGGTGAAATGTTACCATGGATGAGCTGTGTTGTGAAAAAGGGCTTTTCCATATGGTTTGTAAGAACACCCAGTTAAAAATATTTGTGAGCAGGAGGGTGTATTTCTCAATACTCCTTTGTCCATTGGTTCAGCTGTCCCTTTATCAGCCACATCTTGGTAACTCAAAGATTCAGACTTCAGTTTACACTAGAGGTACTTGACTCACAACTTCTTTGTCTGAGCCAACTACACTTTATACTCATCTTGCTTAATCCATTTCCAGACCACAGTAAAGGCAGCAAAACACAACAGGAGGATCTTTCCAAATAAGAAGTATCAACAGATCATAAAATTGCTTGGGACAACATATTTTGGTCAGTGCAAGGAAGAAGAGCATAGTTTTATGAGTGTGGTGTTTCCTTTCTACAGGTATCTTCTGTTAAATAATCAGACTAATCAGTTTTATTTGTGTTTATTGTCATTTTCAAATACATATTTGACAGAACAGTACAGGAGAAATTTGTTTGTTGTCCGTATCTGTTTAAAATATCTATTTGAAATGACATACATTGTTTCTGCCTAATTATGTTGAAAAAACCCAAACTCCATAACTCTTAGGTCTCATAGGAACTTGGAGGCTGTTTTTTTGGCCAAATTTGATCTGACCATATCCCTTTAATACTAAGCAGAAGTGATGAATCTTGGTAAAAGCCAGCAGATTATGCAAGGCTGAGCAGATATTTTCAGCACAGTGTATATTGGACAGCAGTTTTCCTGGGTAACAGACAACAGTTTCAAAAAAAAAAAAAAAAACAAACACTTGCAAAGGAGAAAAGCGGTGGAAACAAATTAATTTGGAATACATAAAGAGGATTATGAAAGAAAGCACAAACTTTCCTCCTCTGCCAAAAGAAGCGATTTAGTGTGTGTACATCTTTGCCTTGTTACAGTTTATTATGGAGTTGGGTAGCTAAAAGAGAAAGAATTCAAATAAGGAGAGGCTAAAAAAAGGCTGGCTCCTACTGTGAGCACAGGGGTGAGGAGAACATGGAATAATACATGAAAAAAGCAGCTCATTGCAACAAAGTGACTTGTTAAGCCTTCAAAGTCTGTCACCAGTGCTCCTCCAAGCAGTGTAACTGATTGCATAGCACATGGTAGGGGTTCAATGGTATGTATTTCTGACCTTCCTTTTCTAAAAAGAAACACTATACAGCCAAAATACAACAACCTTCCACATGCACCTACATGCTGTGAACACCAAAAAGCAAATCAAGTTGCTGAGTGTGCTACATGGCAGTATAACAAGGGGTCGTGGGATGAAAGCAAGAAAGAGAACATTTTAGGCTGAACATCAGGGGGGAAAAAAAGACTTTTGTTCAACTGTGAAAACACTACATGCCCACGTTAAAAATTAGCTTGACAAAGCACTAGAAATTACTTTGTACACTACATCTCTGCACAGGCAGAGAGATGGAGCAGAACTAATTGGCCTCTGCAAACCCTAACTTCTTATGATCCTTCATAAAAATAGTCTACAAAGGTTCCTAGGTTTAACAAAGGCTTGCACTTGGAAGAGAAAATGTAACTGGGAAAGCAGAACATCTCCTTCAAGCCTGTTTCCACTCAGAGCAGCACAGCGTGGGAGGTGCAATCGTTCAAGCGCATTAGGTTCTGACTTTAGTCAAGAGAATCATTTACAGCGAATAAACAGGAGTGATAACTTCATAGCATTTTTATCATCATGACTTTCTTAGCACACCACAGTTTTTGGGAAAAAAAATAATCAGCCAATTTTCTTTGCCTGTCTACTAATTTTTTTCTCATTCCCACACCTATACATTAGCCCAGACAACAGTTCCACCAAATCCAAAAGAGTAGCTGATGTCTCAGGGATCATTACATTCCTACACGTTTCATAAAATGCAACAAGCTGGTCAGGAGGGAAAGACTCAGATTAATGTTTCCATTGAGTCTGCATCCAGCCACAATCCAGCCTTTCAGACAGCAACTGGCAAGCCAGTAATCTGGTGCATCCTGGCCAGTAGGTCAGTGGTTACGTAGCCCTGGGATGGTGGAAGACACACTTTGGAGAGAAAGAGACCTGTTCACATCCACAACTGCCAGAACACATGGTGTTCATATGTAACACATAGATATGCCCTTCATTTTGCCAGTGTTTACTCTGTGGATGTTCCCTGTGTAATCAGGGAACTTATTCCTGAATTCTGTTGATTGCAATTTGTCACAAATATGGCAAGAGAATGTCACTGGTATGCAATTGGAGCCACATATTACTTTAGGAAAAATAGTCACAATATCTATAACAGAGGTCATAAATAAAACAAACTAGAACATGTGAGATGAAATACCTTTCCCTGTTTTAGGTATAGGCATATGATTTCCATTAGTAAAAGGACCACTGTAAAATTTACTGCAGAGGAGCTGATTTTCCCTTGGTAGACTTCTTCACTATAGATCTTCAGTATTTGTTTGCATTTTGGTTTATGTTTTCACAAAAAAATTAAAATTTTTGAGTAGCTTCAACTGCGAAGAACTGGTTCCTTTTGCTCCCTATATGCAACAACTAGGAAGATGTGCTCTGACTTACAAAAATATTGAAGTCTGTAAGCTTGAAATTGAATTTTCCAGAATTATCCGGGACAACAAAACTCACGCACACAAATGCAAGCACCTGCAAGGCAGTTTTAGTCTGAGAGATACTCTGCTCATCTCTGTTCTTGTCAGTAGTACATGCCATGTAGTTACCCTACCAAATTAAGTTTCTCACTGGGGCACTTTGCAAGTGCTTAAATAATACAAGAAATTAAAGAAATATGGATTATGCCCTAATAACTGCTGCTTCCAAATGACAGAAAAAACATGCTGCTGGCACCATTACCCTGATATCTTAAATTCTATCCCAGGAAAACAATACAGAAAAAGTTGTATTTCAAGTACCTATGTGCCCATGTCAAAGTTAAGAATTGGTTTAAGTGCCTAGACCAAGGCCCTGAGCAAGTGAAATATGATTTTATATTTAAAATATTAAAAAGATACAGGCTGCCCAAGTGTTTTACATTTTTTTCCTTCTTGACTTCTAATTCATTTCTGACATACTGTTTCCTTTCAGTCTCTTGTCTGTATCATAAATCTATCTGTAATAATTTGGCACAAGTCGCACACTTTGCATGGAAATGGATCTTGCAACCTCCCAGCCATAGGCTGTAAAGGACAACGTCCATAATAAGTCATGTACAAAGTACAGTTTCAGTAACCATTTTTGACTTTATGTGCCATTGTGTATCCCGATATATTGCACAGACAGCTGGAATTCATTCTACTTCTATTTACTCCAGAGTAAAACAGCAACCTCCACAGAACTTTAGCGGCCTAACATCAGGAGTAAATGAGATCAAAATTAGGCCACATTGTATGAAGCTTGTCTCATAGAAAGATCAGTTGTATTTCCAGTCTTGGGGCCCCCATTATTAACAGGACTGGGACATCACAAACTGTAGTCACACATACACATCTTGCAAAGAAAGCATTTAAATTTTTTTACAGAAAAAATACATTCCAGTTTATATTCCTTTTTCTTTCAAAGCTTGCACAGACGTATCTGGCTTCCAGAATCAGCTGGGAAAAGCAGAAAGATGTTAACCAGGCACTGGATCAGGCAATAACCCAGCAGCTGACACACAGTTTCACAGCACTATCTCGGTTCTGCCTGATCGCACGTTATGTCTCTCATCAGGCACCCTGACACACGAGGGTAAACATCTCCATTAAATTATTCAGGAGTCACAGCTCAAGAAGATGGGACAGACATCTTTCAAGACTCTTCAGGTGCAGAAAATGTTTACAGAGTTACACCCAGGATAGAGTTAGCCACTTATTTTCTGTAGTGGAGACAAAAAGAAATCACTGTATCTGTTCTCCAGCTGTTGATCTTAAGACCCTTGGGGTATACATAGCATGTTCACTGCATGCTGCAGTACAAGGCCCTTCATATTTTGTGAAGTAGGGTATCAAGTTTTGACAATTCAGAAAGCACTGATGAGCACATATCTTGACCTGTCAAAAAATCAGTTTTACATATCTAAGATCACAATCTTTTCTTCATATCATTAGGTATTTCTGGGGAACATTAAAGCCCAGTTTTGTGACAATGTCTTCCTTTTCCTAACTCATCTATTATGATTTTAATAACACCTTTTTGTTTACAGGTCTGCTTGTCAAATTTGCACAATGGTGAAAATACAAAAAAAAAAAAAAAAGCCAAAGGAACAAACCTCAGCTAATTGATAGCATGACCATGTTTCACATAAACATCCATTATACAGTGTTACTGCTGAAGCTACTGCAGTGGCCACAGATCCCATGGTTTAGCACCACTGACCTCAATAGCAGAGAGATGAATAGCAAAACTGACATGTGAAGCATACAGCTAGAATAATTTGCACTCTTATGACCAGATCCTGAGCTGGCACACAGTGACCATATCTTCCCCAAGATCAACGATACAAGGTCAAACTTTTTCTAGCTCAGACAATAATTTTTTCTCTCAGCATTGCCAGGAAATCCGAGAGAACATTCGGCATTAGTTAAACCACTGAATTAAGTCTTCCAAATCATAGTTTCTTTTATCTTGATACTGATGTTGAAATACACATTTCATATTAATATATCATTTTCTGACTTAAGAGATGGTGAAAATCAATTCCCTTTGCTCACGGACTTTCTGGAAAGGAAACTGGGATACGTCGTACCCCATGGTACCCTTGTCTTCCCTATAGAAGAGACAATGTGCTATGGAATGAAGGTTAAGTCTAGTTGACTCAGAAGCCAGCTAAATCAGTAAAAGCACATCAACAAGCTGGCAGTTTGCCCCATGTTAAAAGCGCACACTGCCTTGTCTTCACCTTGTGGTAGGCATCACATCAGCAAATGTCAAATTAATAATGCACAACAGATAAGAGGATTTCCCTATTTACCTAAAAATTCCCTCCATCTTTATGAGCTGCTTCATATTTCCCTGTCTGTCCAAATGTGTTCCAGTTTGTCTTTCAGTATCTCTTTGTAGTTCCCTTGCCAAACCACTGGATTGCTGTCCCACAGCAGTTCCCCAGCACACTGCCCTGCACAACTCCTTCTCTTTTATATTGTTACCAGTGATCTCATCCATTCAAAGGGATCCACTTATCACACAACCAATAACTCTCAAAGTCACCTCTCCGTAAGTCACCTGTCACTCAGCTTCCATTTATCAGCACTTGCTAACGATACTAATGATGTATGTATGTAATAGATGCAAACAAAAAGTTTGCAACAGACTAACATATGTAGGCCAGTGAATCCTCTCTTTTCTTCTACATGGAATCACATTAAAAGGTTTCCGTTTCTTTAAATTAAATTAACAGACAGTACAAAACCCATAGGAGTCAGAAAACTAGTAAGGACAGAGACAGCTGAGATGTGGAGAAACTGAACCTACAAGCAAAAAAAATGCAAGATTAGATTCCACTTGGAAAAAATATGATAGTGGTTTGGGGTTTTGGCTTTTTGTGGGTTTTGTTTGGTTTGGTTTGGTTTGGTTTGTTTGTTTTTTAATGAAAAGAAAAAAAAAACTCCAGACCACACAAACCTAGAAAGCAGCTATGGGTACAAGAGACTGAGGGTCAGTGGCAGGTAGTAAATTAGACAGGAGTTCACAATGCAGTCTGACAGCAAAAAAGGTCACCACAATTTTAGGCTGCATATGCAGAGACAGCAAGTAACAGGGAAGTAATGGTTTTTATCTATATTGATCGGGTGCAGTTGAGTATGGAAAAAACATGCTCAGTTCTGTGTTTTGTGTAAACAAAAACTAATGGCAGTTTGGAGGGAGTTCATAGAAAACAGACACAAAATAGCTTGGAGGGCTAGCAGAACTAACCAGGAAAGATGAAAAGCTAAAAAAAAATAAAAAAGGACAACAACAAAAAGAAAAATAAAAACACCCACACACAAACAACCAGACATTCTCTTGCAAAGCAGTTAATACAATTTAAGAAGCTGAGACAAAATAATTGATTGTTGAGGGTAGTCTAGGCAAATCTGCTTTTTTTTGCAACGAACGCGATCAGGACTTACTTTGAGCATTACCAAGTCTGACTTGGAAGTGTGTTAACATTGATGGGGCAATTATTTCCAGAATTGCTGTTGCATGTAAGTGTCCAGCTGCACCCTGGGAATTGTTTCTGGCTAACACAATAACTAAGAAAAGCACGATGCACAAGTCTCTGAAGACCACATGTATAAAAGAGGAATAAAACATTTAGCATGGCAAAAGAAGACTTCAGTAGAACTTGTGTAAGAAAAATTAAGAGCCAGATCTGGGCAACATCTCACAAGGCTAAGCTCAATCAGTTAAGATGACCTTGTATCACCCTACTGACAAAAAGCATCCTGACAAAGTAGGGTTCAAACTCTTGAAGCTACATGAGAAAACATATTATTGAGTCAAGGTGGACAACCAAGGCCAGTGTATTTTGAATGAGTGTCTCAAGATGACCAGTGTAAGCTCCTTCTCATAACATCCTTAGAGGCAGAATATTCTTAACATTAAAACCCATGGAAAATAGAAGATTCCTGGCAATACTAAGGGGCTTCCAGCACAGTTTCTGCTTCTGCCCAGGTTTTTGAGGACAGCTTGATCAGTTCATGCTCTCTGATGACAAGAAAGTGCTAAAGTCATTAGAGCACCCAGGCCAAGTTAATAAGTTTCTGCAGGAATCAAAGCCTGTGAGCTTGGGCTCTGCATCGCACTCTCCTCACATAGCTCCTAGCTGGGCTGAAGGTATGGGCTGAGCCTGCTCCTGTCTGTAAATCCAGCTCCTGATGAACCAGTAAATAAGTCAGTGAGGTTCCACACAACAAAACATCTGCATGAAGAGGGAAGGCAAGACAAAAAAAAAAAAAAATTAAAAAAAAAAAACGCAGCAATAAAGCACTGGCATCTCAATATGCCCTTTGCAAACAAACCCATCTTGATGTAGTACTAGATACCTAATGGAAGAAAAAGGACTGCTCTTTCTCAATATCCTATGCCATTTACAATTAATTTAGGCAGTCAGTATATTTCAACACTCCTTTTAAATTCAAACTGGAAATGCTTAACATTAAATTGGAGGGGAGGAAAGTGAAAAAGAAATGCCAGTATCCTAATCCATCTTTTTACTGAGGTGCACTACCTCGCTAATTTTGCTGGGGGGCAGAGGGGAGGAAAGCAGTTCTGGACAACTGGTTAAAAGCAGCTGTTAATTTAAAATAACCTGTTTGTTAATTGCTTTCAACCTTGGTCAGTTGGTTTCTGCACTCTGAACCCTAAAGGTAGTTTGAAATAAATGCATCTAGGGAACAAGGAATAATTAATGCAGGCAGGCAGCCGTGGCTGGAAGACAGAGGTTACGGTGAAGGGAGGAAAGGTCTGAACTGGTGCATGTGCTCCTAGGAATTGGCTCTGATGCTCTTTCCCCCCTCCCCTCCTTTTCCCTTCTGCTGCAGAGCTATGGCTACAGTCGAAGCCCTCTGCCAAAGCAGGGGTGTCCTACCACCCCTCAGGCACAACACCATCAGTAGAAAAAAAGCTTTGCAGGATGCAGCTGCAGCAACAGTAGAAGCAGCAAAGTAAGCAAGCTCGCCGCACACAGCCCTGCTGACCAGCCTCACACGCCACCTCTCACCACCTCCACCAGGACCCCTGTGCTCAACAGGAGCCATGGTGGCCACCTCACCCAGCACTATGGCACCAGACCCCCTTCCAGAAATCTTCCCTGGCTCAAAGATGCACAAGGCTCCTGTCAGTTTGCAAGCACTGAGAGAAATGGCCCCCTGCCTCCCAGAGCCCCAAAACACAACCCATGCAGAAATACAGCCTCCACCAGGCCTGCACAGGCAGAAACAAGGACTTTCTGCTTCTGTTTTCTCAGTTTGCTGCTCCCTGACGACCAAGAGAAAGCTGGCCCATGACCACCTTCAGGGACAGCAGCAGTGGGAGGAGTGGAAAGAAAGAAAAAAAAAAAACAACCTGGGAATTAGTCACTTGTTTTACAAGCTGCCTCAGCTTGGTTTGCTGCGCGCTTAAAATAGAAAAACAACTGACCTGTGAGTTATTTAAACATGAGTGTAACATTTAGAGGCAACAAGGCAGGGTACACAGATTTTATCCGACTGATGCCTGCCTGACCCCTCGAGTCCTCAGGTGACCCAGGCATGCACAGCCACGTGCTGCTGTGGCCAGCAGTTCCCCTCTGCTCTCCCCACCGCCTTCCCAGGTACCAAGCAAGGATTTGGCAGAGATTCACACTGTCTGAGGCACACAGGGAAAAATCTCACCCAGAAGAGCAAGCAGGGCTAACAGAAGCCAGGCTTGTTTCCTTATAAACAAACATGGCATAGTCCTCAATAGATTTTATTCTGGCAGCAGCCTGGTGTTCTTTACTGTGATACTGAAGCAGTTGCACTATGTTTAGAGGGAGCTGGAAGCCACATCTTTCAAACAGCCCTTCCTGCAGACTGTATATGCTGGGCCCACTGTGCTTCCAACTTGCAGGGGACAATAAAGAAACCTATGTTCAGGAAGAAGCTTGGCAACACAGTCTCACCCTTTCTCAACACCATCCATTTAATGATTACCAAGCAATTCTAGCTGTTATTGTTATGTTTTGATTTTTAATCTTCATTAAAATAGAGGATATATACCCAACATGCCTTGATGTTTGTGATTTGTATTGCAACAGCCTGTGCCAAAAAATACATTTGGAAATAAAGGAAAAAAAAAAACAGGAAAAAAAGAAAAGTCTTGATAAAAGCTGGTCTCAAGTTTCTACCATAACCTAGGTATAAAATCATTCCAACAAACAGATGGGATGCTTAATGTGCTTAAGGAAACTTATGTGCTTCTACTGCTCTCAAAGCAGCATTGCTTAACTTGAGGCTTAAGTTGCACAAATTAGTCCATGAGCTTTATAGCACATACATTTCTTATTCTCTTTAGCATTCCTACAAGTTTAGCAGCTACATAGGTACTTATGTATACCTGGGACTACTAAACCAGACACAATTTTGATGGCAGATTGCATGATGCTGCCCAACCAGTTCCTATTTAAACACTTCGCTAAAGACTTACTGTATCAGACCTATGGTTTTAAATGCAGTAATGATTCCCAATCACATTCCTAGACAGAATAATATGAAGGCTGAAAAGCCAAGCAAAGTACAGGAGATATCACAGAGATATGGTCACAGTTCTGTCCCAATAGGGCACTACCCTGAAATACAAATTCTTCATGAGATTACAGCTTGTCAGCTGTAGCAATACAGCACACAGAGATACTATAATGTACATATATACACATATATATATATATACTTCAATCAGCATAATACCCAGCTCCTCAGCAGCAGGAATACAAACCTTTTGTTTTTAATTCCTCAACACAGCATAGCTCCAAGTTATCATTCCTCCAGGGACAAACATGTACCCATTCTCCCTGCACTGCTAAATCCAGTAGTGCCTTAAGAGGCTTTGGCTGAATAATTTTCTTCACCATTATTGATAGCTGTATTGATATAAGAGGTGGCCTGGTCAGGTTGCAATGGCTCTGAACTCTTGAGTTATTTATGAGCAGCTTCTAATTTGCACACATGAATACTCTTGGTTAGGTGACACACACCATCGTGTCACTTCCATATTATCTAGTGAAGAATACAGGCTGCCTCCATCCAACAAGGGCCAAATATACATACTACCTACAGAGAAACCCCAACTGTACCACAACAACAGAGCCTGATCACAAACCAGCACTTCATGTTTGCCCTTTCACTGCTGACAACCAAGAGCAACCTGTGCAAGGCATTCACCAGGCCTTCATCACACCACCACCATATGGGAAAAAAACTGGGCCAAGTGCAGGGGAATTTTATTTTTCCAATAATTTAAATATTTTCCTAGATAAAAATGTTTCCAGAAGGCTTATACATAGGCCTAAAAGGAGCTTCCCATATCTTCAAATCTTCTTGTCAGAAAGTAGCCATCTCACCTAGTCCTTTTGTTAACTTCCAGGCTGAAATGAGGAAAAAAGTGGGCTTTCATTTTAGAGGGAAGGTAAACATCAGCCATTGCCCCTGATTTCCATGACAACTGCAAGCTCTCAGTATCTTCAGATTTGATTGTTGGTGTTTGCATCTCTTGAGCTAACACGAAGCTAACTAGCTGCAAAATTATCATGCAAAGGCATGTGGTCCATTAAAAACACAAGTCACATAGAGTTGCAGGGTGATGTCACATCAGCTGCCCCTGATGATAACTATCAAAAGTTAGCACAAGCCCCCAAATCACAAATGCTCTGGCTCTGATCCCATTTTAATGAATCTGCTTTTACGATTAAACCATCGCTATAATTGGCACTGGAAGAACATTGGCAGTCACTGTGGTCGGCTTCCCTGCAAAGCATGTTTGCGATGCTCATCTCCGAATGATGCATAGTGTCTGCCTGCCTCCTATTAAAAAAAAAGAAAATTGTATGAACAGCGGCTGGCAGGCAGACTGGTCAGCATTGATTCATTCCCTGGCAGACATGATGAGCAGCATGGGCTAAATTCAGCCTTGGTGGAGGTGGGTATTTTCCCATTTCCTTTCGCAGCATCGCATCTATGTTACATCAGGTAGGAAGTTTGGCCTTGTATATTTAATTAAGTATAGTAACCGCCTTTTACTTATTGCCAGCTTTTTGCAAGCATTATGCTCTAGTTTGGGGAACAGCTTGTTAGTGCAGCTGGAATTGCACCATGCTCTGTAGGAAGATAGTGGGGAGCAGGCAGGGAAGGGGAAGAGACAGAGTGATGCGTCTTGTGTACTTAAGTAGCTGGGCTGTTGAGGGGGAGAAGACAAAAAGAAACAGGCAGCAGCAAAAGCACAGCAATGCCTGGGAGCTGGAGAGAAGAATGCACACACGGAATTTACACATTTTATATTTTCTAATTTCCCTCTGGATAAGAATCTAGCCTTTTAGGCTACAAAAAAGGGGGGGGATATAAGTTTTTGAAGACACTACCATGCATGTGCCTGCATTACAAAACCTGTCCTTTTTTTCCCCTCAAGTACAAATGGTAGACAAAATTTAAAAAATTAAGCTGACATTGAGTATTGTGGCACACAGGGTGCTAAACGTTTGGGAATTTGGTGAATTTCTCAAATAGATTAAAAGTTAGCATGAGGCAAATGAAAATAACATTTCCCCCCACACTATACTAGATAGAGGACAGAAGGGAAAATGTGGCGGCAGCCAATCTTAGAGGTTCCCCCTCCCTTTCTGTCGTCCCCCTCCCCTTTCCAGATATTGATATTGCTCTGCCTTTTGATCTCTGCATTTCTTTGTTTTGGCTTCGCAGGTATCAAGGGAAAATGGCTAGCAGTGAGTTCTGTAGCTTTTCCTGCTCTGCAGCCCCTCTGGCTTAGCCAGCTGGATCACACTGAATTAGTCAAGTACTTCATTATCTCCCTCCTCTGCACATTTTGCTCCAGGTAATAAAATGCCCAAACAAGAGAGCCAATGCCTTCTGCTGCACTGTCTGTGAAGTTTCGTTGTTTGGGCCAATTCCGCATATCAACATTGTGCTATGGGAGGGCATCACTTTTCATCCCTTGCCTGCAGTGCTTCCCAATCTCCATTTAGTCACAGCAGTTAGCTAACCATGTAGCTGTTGATAACATAGCACGGTTTTGGAGGCCTTCAGCCCTCGGGAGGTCTGGGATTTCTCTTCGCAGTGTGGGCCTACGAGGAGGAGCGGCGGCTGGCTGGGAGAGCCAGACCAATTACATGGTGGGGATGGATGGAGAGCTACGTGAGAATTGCTCTTATTAGCAGCCGGTGGGATCGGAGTTTTGCAGTAGGGCATTTTCTGCAGTGGTGAACTGCTAACCAGATAACTAGGTCAGGTAGAGAAAGCCGTAGACTGAAAACCCGGGCAATCGCTTTTGCGCACCTTTCTTTTCGTCAGGCATTGTGCTGTGCGGAGGGAGGAAGAGATTTTATTATTATTGGTGGCAGTTTTCTTCCTTTCCCCTGACTCATTCAGATATAATGCCAGCTTCTCTTTTTCATTTGTATTCTTCAAAACAAACGCTTAATAGCTACTTTTTAATGTATTATTTTTAAATTCATTTGTCGCCTCCCCCACTCCATGGGATTTCCCCCCCTCCTCAAGATGACCTTTAGTTAAAGCCATAAACTAGCTTGAGGCAATCTCTGGCAGTTCTGTCATGTGATGGGCAAAATGGGCCATATTTAAATCACATGGAAGGGGACAGGAAGAAAGAATCTAGTTCACCTCTTCGAATTTAATATTATTCATAATGGCCAGTGCTGAAAAATCTTTAAATTGTTATCTATTTGGGGGTAGGAACATGAAAAATACATACTGGGGTTGGCAGGGGGAAGGTCTCCTTGCATTGAAACCTAAGTTGCAAGAAATCAGTTTTCTGTGTGTGAACAGAAGCAAAAGTATCTGAAAAATGAGGGTAGATATGTATTTATTTTGGCAGCCACCTTTCCCACATCCTTGTTCCATTAAGTTCTCCAAATTTCTTGCCTGGGACATTCAACTCACAGGCACATGGGAAGGGAGGAAACATCTGAACCAAATTCCATGCTAAGGTGCACAGTGTTAAAATAATTCAAATTCAGAAAACTGCAAAAGGAGAAAAAAAAAACACTATATATGCATCTTATAAATTTGATTTGCAGTCTGCTGAAGTAAACAGCTGATGCCTATTGATTTCTGTGATCTGTGGATCAGCCCTTAGTGACAAAGAGAAGGATCTCCCAATGACAAAGGTCCAGACTGTAGCATTTAGATAAAAATATTAACTGCAAAATACTGCTAAATTAATCCAACTTCTTTTGATTATTGATGTCCTACTGTTTTCTGCCTGAAACAACACACACGATGCATCAGTCATTTATAAATTATTCATTCACAGTTATTTTGGCAGCGGCTTCTTTCCATTTATCAACTGATAAATGTACAGGAGATAAGAAGGGTAATTTTATAGCCCCTTGACATTTACCTTTGACATGATTTCCATATTTAGTAAGGTAAAGTACAAATGGCATTTTGGGGATTCCAAAGTCCATATTATAAAGTTTTACAATAACTTCCACATCCACATCACATGAGATGAGTGAGCCGTGTACATACAAACCTCACATGCACACGAGTCCCTTCAAGCTCACTTCCCAAGTCTGATTTCAGCAGCTCTGAAATGTGCCTGTTGTGCCACCAAATTGCAGAGCCTTTTCACGGCCGCAGTAGGAAAGATTATGGTTTACTTCAGAGGTTTGGATAACATCCAAAGAGCCACAGCTCTGGGGACTGCTGAAACCATGAGACGTAGCCAGGTCAAGAATTTGCTGTTGCCTGGCCTCGTTTCTAGAGATCTCATACATATTTCCACCCGCACAGCTCTTCAACATTTCAGATCTTTGCCCAATGTGACCACAGTAATTGCATAAACTCAGTGAAATTACATCTTATCCACCCTGGGGTGAAAGGTGGGAAAAATCAGGTACAAGATATTCAAAGATCACATCTGTCTCTGTAGATATTCATATGTACCCTAGTTAGATCTGCAACCCACTGGGCGATTGTACCATAGCACACTACATGCAGCTGCCACACGCTGCCAGAAGCGTAAGCCACTCCAAGCAAACAAAGCAAGTGGAATGATTTCCATCCTAGCAAAGAATGACAGAGCCTTTGAACAGCATCTGTCCTAATTTTTTCCTCTAGCCTATGAGACAATTAAAGACAGACTATTTTTTTTTTTAGGAAAAAAAAAAAGAGAGAAATAAAAAACCCGCACACACTATTTTAAAATGGCAGAGCAGGAATAAATTATAACAGTACCCAAGATCTACAGAGACTACCAAAATCCTCCACACCTGATAAAGTACCAGGAGACCTCTGTGAAATTTGTATGCCACTTCTACAAGTCCTATAAGTATTGCACATTATGCATCTAGAAGTAATTACAGCACAGCCAATTAACTGTTGACTTGCTCTTGCCTTGTAATTCTAGACAGTATTCTTTGTGGAGTTGTACTTCCAGGACTAATACTATGCAGGAGACACTAGCCACTGGTTCATACCTGCACGTACTCCAATAAATCCCACTACTGTTCATTTGTGAGACACTAAGCACTGCATGATATCTATAAGGACACAAGTACTCCATGCTGTTAAGTCTACTACTACATTAAAGTGCCTTTTTTGTAACTCTTTCTGCTACACCACCAGGAAAAAATAAAAAAAAAAAAAACAAAAACACACAGAAAAAACCCTCAGTTTTTTTCAGTTTTCCAAGGTAGGGAAACTTAAACTGAGAGAGTAAAATGTCTAGGATATATTTCAGACATGAAAATGTTGGTTTCTGGGATTGCAGTGTAGCCCACCCTCTCAACCAGTGCTCATTTTAAGCATTTTCAAGGAGACAAACATAGTTTGATAGCCAATGGCATCCAAGATTCACATCAAGGGGTAATCATTAAGCAGTCATACATACCCAGCCTGCTTCACCCCCACCAGGTGGTTTTCTCCACCCTGTTCTTGAGAAGTCAAACTTAACAGTCTCATATTACTTGATGGATGTAAGAAAGGTCAGTTAGAAGCTCAGTTATGATACACTATTTTTTTCTAAGTGCCAACAGATTAATGTATTCTGTACTTAGGAAAACAGTTCAACAAAAACACCTCACTCCCACAGACATATACAACTTTCATATTCCCATCTAGGATGGAGGAAACAAGGGACCAAAGGTGGTGAGATGCATTTTCTGTCATTGAGCTGTTATACATATCAGTAATTCTGGTGTTATTACTATTATTTATTCTGAACAAAAACTAACATAAGACAAAACTCTAGAGAATTGGGTTAAGTGTTAAGGGCTATCCAAACTCAAATTCTTACCCAAAGCTTTACATTTGGGGAGATTTCTTATCATAGTTTTTCTACCAATGAAAGCTGGTGGACTGACAATGCTGGAGGCAAAGGCCTCCTATTCCCTCAAGAAAAAGGGAAGCACGGGGAAAGCCATACACCTTTTCTGCAGTAGGGCAGTGAGAAATTCAGGTCTGTAAATGAAGATTCCTTTCCAGGACTATAAGCAGCTACCTAGGGCTGGAAGATACCACCTGGGTCATTGGGCTCAGAGACATCAAGGTTAGAAGGATCCTTTATCCACACTCTGTAAGACACCTGCAACACTGCTCCTCCCTGCATCCCGTAATAAACCTTGGAAATCAACTACGAAAGACCAAGTTCCTGAAAACAAAACTATGTTTTGCTACAGTATCTTATTTTCAGGACTTCAACTTTAGACAGGACTTTGTGTGTAGAAAGGTGATTTTCAGTCTTAGTACAGTGTGGCTGCTCCTTTTGGATATGGTTTGTGCTTCCATATTTGTTGGTTTCTTAAGTAAGACTTAAGTTTTATTCCAATTATATGGCAAGCCCCAGGGCTCAATTCAGATAAGCATGCTTCTGTTCCGGTGCCAAAAAAAACATCCTTTTTTTTCTTCTTGCAGCCATCATAAACCAGTCACCCTAGAAAAACCAGCTCTTTGTTCTTGGGGAAACAACTATTGTCAGAATATTTTACATGTAAATGAAACATGGGAGCTCATCTTCCTCTTTTATTTGTCATTGCAAGGTTTTCCCATTTACCATTCTGCTCCAATTTCCCCATTTAGCAGTGTATGGAATCTGCAATAGTGCATATTGTAATATGCAAATTGTATATAGCATTTTGGTGTCAGACACACTGAAATTAAATCAAATGGAAGGAAAAAAAAAAAGGAACGAGAGTGTAATAAAGGTACCTTTATGGCCTCAAGCTGTAGATAAATTGTGGTCTGTGGTAGTTAAACAACAGCTGTTCAGATTTAAAACAAAATTATGATAAGGATCCCCAGAAGATAACACCTCTTGAGGTAACAGCATTTACCTAAATGCATCTGTTAGCAGCAAACACCGTGACTTAAGACTGTTTATGTGATAGTTTATTCCCATTTGTTTTCCTTCTCCTCCCCCCACCCATGTTCGTTAGCAGGAATGAGCCCTTCCAGAGCAATCTGCACCTCAGCGTTCCCCGCGCAACCTCTCCACCTATGTCAGAAGGACAGACAGCCTCTCCCAACGCCCACAGGTGGAAGCAGGCTGCAAGCCCTCCACACCGATAAGTGCAAGGATTAAAGAACAGCACGAAAGCAAATTGCTACAGTTAAAGAAAGAAAACAGCAGGACTAACACATTTTAGTAGGGCTACGTACGCTGAGACTCAGCAATCTTTATACTCTTTGTGAACAGCAGTTCTTTAAGAGCTTTACACCCAATAAAATTTAAACTTTTATATATTTTTTTCTTCGTTTATTGCACCAGGGGTTTTTATTGCAGACATGTAGCAAGCCACCCATATGGCATTTCAGAAAGTGGCAACCACACTTGGCCTGAGTGCCTCAGACCCACCCAAACCGAGCCTCTGGTAGGTGGCTTCAGAAAGGGAATTTTTTGCTGCAGTTCATTTTGTTCCTCCTCCGCTTCCTGCTCTCTCATGGCTCTATTGCATTGACTATCATTTGAAAAAAAAAAAAGGGAATCCCAACAAGAAGGAAACAGCATTAGGATTTTAGTTTCAGTTCCTTGTTGGGGAGGGATGGGGAGAGTTGAGTACCCAACTTTCCCCCTTCTCCTACCTCGATTCCCCCGTTGCTCTTGCTCTGAAGGATGCAGGCAGCAGCATAGGGCGTGCTGGTGGTGACAGCCCTCCATCCCAGCCCCTGCCCAGGGAAACACCTACACACCCCTCCGTCTCCTCGGCAAGCACGAGTTTAGCAACAGCAATTCATCATTGGGAGAAACATTAATATTTTACCTTAGTTACCAAGTGCACCCGTTCAAACTTTTATCTAAAACATTCTTTATCATCTTTTCATTAAGTTCTCAAGAGCTAATGGTTTCTGAGTTCCCGGGGTAAGGATGATGTTCTGAATAATGAAAGCTCATTATTTCTCCACAGAATGCTTGTTAATTCAAATGATGATATTAAAACTATAGTAGCCTTTAGCGCTGGGGTGATTTCTAGCATACTTTATCATGTATCAATATATACTCTGTTTGTCAAAACTGCCCAGGGCTGGGGCTGACATTCTCTCTGGAGGAGTC
The DNA here is from genome assembly GCF_964273445.1 of Streptopelia decaocto. Lineage (NCBI taxonomy): Eukaryota > Metazoa > Chordata > Aves > Columbiformes > Columbidae > Streptopelia > Streptopelia decaocto. The sequence goes on from NC_138655.1 coordinate 92,154,059, forward strand.
TAGTGCTTCAAGAGGCACTGAATACACCAAGGTGACAACTTGCAGAGTTTGCGCCTCTAGGAAATGGAAAGATGAAACTTGAAGTGCCATTGTCCCCCTTGATTTCCTTATTAGTATTCATAAAGAGACAGTATCCTCCTCTTTTTCTAGTCCTCACAGACCTTCCTTTTGAATGAAATAAAAGGCGCACCCACACACACACAAAAAAAAAAAAATACATGCAGAAGCTTTACATATAAAACATATCCCTTTGTTGTAATTTAAGTAATCCAAAATGTGTTTCTATAGTTACAGGTAGGCATACCTATTGCTCAGCTACAATAAATTCTTAAAAAAAAAAAAAAAAACACAACCACTCACATACCATGCTACATTTAAAGATGAGGCAAAGACATCTTTTTGTATCCTATTGTTTTTTTTTAATGACTTCTTTTCTGCATCTCTTTTTTTTCCCACATCCCTCTCCATATAGCCAGGTTATATTCCTCAGGAGCTTAGCTAGGAGCTCCCTGACATTATTACCTTCCTTTCAGCTGTGATGACCAGAGTACTGCAAATGTTGCGAAGGCTTCACTCTGCTCAGCTCTCCCACCATCCTGCCCCACAAGAAAAAAAAAGAAAAAAAAAGAAAAGAAAAAAAAATTAAGAAATCCCTTGGTGAATGCTAAAAATAGATCTGCAATGAAAAGGCCAGTTGAAGTGGCCAAGAAGTGTGTTTCTTCAAATAACATTACATTTCCTGCACAAGGTCTCCCTCTCCCACCTCCCACAGCCTGCGTAAATATGCATATCCTTATCTGACTGCAAATTATATCATCACCTCCCATCACGAGGAGGGAAGGTGGCAAGAAGATGCTCAGAGACTCCAGACTGGTCACAGACCACCCTGATCCCTCACTGGCATCAGTCATTTCCCTCAGTGCTTGACAGTGTAAAATTTGAGGGTTTCTAATTGAGCACATCCCTTCTGCCTCCACTCCAGTCTCTCAGCTCTTCCTTCTCCAGCCTCCCAGAAGGAAATGTAATTCTGAGCATCACACCAGCCCCACCGGCTCCTGGGAGCAGCCAGGTCAGCATTCACATGTGCTACACCACACATCTCCATACTGTCCTCACATAATTATCTCTCTCGTGAAAGGTTTGCTGGACTTTCACCCACAGGCAAAAATAATAAGAATATGGTAAACTTCTTCTGTCTTCCCCTACCAGCCTGTCCTTACAGTAGCAATTAAATATTTATGTGTTTGAAAACACCTGAGTGATATTTGTTTGGTTTTGCACAGATGTGAGATTGAATTGCAAGTTTATTTAGCTGCCTCCCATTCTTAAGCAGAAAATAAATTTTTAAAAATGCTTTTTCAGCCCTGTTACACAGGCTGACAGGGACTAAAGGACAACTGCGTGTTCCCTGCATCCCTGTTCACCCAGGGGCATCTCAGATATGTCCCAGGCGTGCCGGTCTCCCTTGGAGAGCCCCAGGGCTGGCACAGCCCTCAGCTAAGGGACACTGCTTCAGGTAGCAACTCTCTGGGAGTGTCACACCAAGCAAAGGGGCTGGCTGGTAATGTGGAGTTTTCACCATGCTTAAGGCTCTGTTTATGCCAGAGTTCCAGCCACATTATGGTGAGTAGAGAGCAGAAGCATCTCTTGCTGCAAAGGTGCCAATGCAGGTCCCTCAGCCACAACGTGGAGGTTTAACCCCCAATGCCCAGATCACATTCCCAGAAGAGTCGTGCTGCTGAAGCAACTGCAACAGGGGCACAGGCATAAAACATGCAACAAGGCTCAAACAGGGCAGGCGTTGAGGTATTTTTCACCCTGGCACTCAGACCACAGCGTTATCCCATCCCGCAGCCCATGCCACTGCTTGTGGCTAAAACAAGGAGTACGACCTGGAAGCTCTGGGCACAGACTGCAAATGGTTGTGAGATGTGCTTATCTGGAGGAGATTACTTGTGATAGAAAAATAATTGTGTTTCATGCATTCTGATAGTCTAAAACAACCCATCAGTACAGGGCAAGATTTGTTTTGTAATTTTAGCTCAGGCACCCACAGATTTTCAGTGCACATTTTGCATGGAAAAAAAAAAAAAACTTGGTTCTTTCATTGATTTTACTTTTCTTTATGCTGTCCTTACCATGCAAAGTCCAATTGTCTTGTAGAAATATGTATGATGAGAATGGAGATAACAAAAGGGAATAAACGCACATATGCCTCTCAAGCTGCTCCTATAGTAGTTTCTAGTTTTATATATAGACTTGCACAAAAGTGGTGAAACAAGGAGGCTAAACTATTAATTACTGAGTTCTGTGACAAAGGTTGCAGCCCTGCAGACATGCATTTGTGTAATTGTATGTGCATGAGCAGGGCATTCCACACTTTTCACACATACATAAACATTCACAGAAGCCTGTTGTCAGGCCATTTTTAGCAAATATCAATGAAACAGCCACTTTCTCTGCAGGGTTGGGAAATACATGGCTCTGTTTTCACCACAGATTTACTCAATTTCATAATTTTAGAATTAAACATTTTGACATGCTCAAATTTTTCAGCCAAAAGATAGTGAATTTAAGTGGTACACAGCATTTCAGATTTTGTCCTGAATCTGGGCTGCTTCCAGCAGCTCCAAACACATCTCTATTTCTTTTCTTTTATTTAAAAAAAAAAAAAAAAAAAAAAAAAACGACACAGGAAAAAACCTTCATCCCTGGAAGTTTTAATTATTAAAAAAAACTAATCTTTTTTTTTTTTTTTAAAAAAAAAAAGACGACTGTTCTTGACAGGGTACAACACTAAAACACTCTAATTGTGAATACAATTTAAGGTGGTTCCCACCACCCCTTCAGTTTTGGAGTTGAGTCTGTATCTATTAATTCCCCTTGGCAGATCTGGCATGCTGTTGATACCAAAAGAGAGTGTAAAGCGGACATGGATAATAGTGTGGTGAATAAACCGTTTCCTGTAAGTTGTGTGGTCAGCAATCTTACTAAACCAAGCTTGTGATCTAGACTTGCTTTTCTTGACTACACTGAAGTCCTGAGCTTTCAAAACATTTTTTTCAGGAGCACTAGCTAAGGAAAAACATTTGCAAGCAAAGGTTTGGCAAGAGCAAGGCCCCAAGTAGTTCAGTGCTCAGTTCTAAGGGTCACTTTGTGTAGAAGCTTAGTTTGCAGGACAGAATGGCCCAACTTGACTGGTTTCTGATCTAGCCATTTTAAAAGCACTGCTTGCACTGGCTACTGCAGTACTTCTGATGCCATTTATTTAAAATAATTATGAGTCACTCAAAGAAAAAAAATTAGGGAAAAGAAGTGGAAACTGAAGGTATTGTTTCTGTGTTTTGGGGTTTGTTTTGGTTTTAGTTTTTAAGCCAGTAATTTTAAGCTTTTCTTCATCACCAGAATTAGAAGCATATTGTGCAATTCAAGATTTTCATGTTCAGAACACCCTAAGACCTTGCACTTAAAGAAAAAAAAAATAGAAAGAAAAAAAAGCCCACACACCACTTTAAATGCTACATGACACAATAAAAATCAACAAAGTTGGCAATACCACCCTGAGAAATTTGCTGGAGAAGTAAGAGCAGTAGAAGTCCCAAATATGACAACATACATGGAAAAAAAAAATAGTGAAATGAAACATCTTTCTTTCAGAAGCTGTGCTTAGATAATAGCTCCATAACCACCATTTGAAATGGTGCTTCACAAGTGATCGATAACCCTGCAATGCTCTACGGTGATGGCCCTTTGAGAAAAATAGATGTTTCTGCAGATGGCCAAGACAGTACATATAGCCTTTGAGCTCCCTGCCTGCATCCTTCCCACAAATCAAGAACAGCAACAGGCAGATACATTACAGACCCTTTCATGACAGACCTTGGCTCCACAGCACGCTGGACCAGCAAAACTGGTTCTACACACCCTGGGAAAAAATGACAGCTTCTCTTTGCAAGCTGCACTGAGCATAAAAGGTGGAAGAGGCTTCGATGCACGCCCAAACCTGCCTCTTTCAAATTGCCTGCGCACCCAGCACGGCAGGGGAGAAGCTTCAAGGAGCTCTCCTGGCTGCTCTCAGCTCAGCATGAAGCCCCACCAGGTCATGGCCAGGGACATTGCTTCTCCTGTACCCAAGTCCATGGTCTCCCTATTGTGCAGCTGCCTGGCTCAACTTTTGTGTTGCTTCTTCCTCCAGCCTCCTCACCCTCTTCCTTTTGAAGCATCGGCCTCATTCTGCAGACAGGAACAAAGTGACCAACACATGGCAAGGAGCCAGCATTGCATTGCCTTGAGGTAAAAGGAGCCAACTGTTTTTCCTGGAACATGCTCCAAATTTCACACCCCTTTTTCCCCACAAATGTGGGAAACAAGGAGCTACCACATGTACAAAAGGGTATTTTCACACATGCAGATAAGGCATGCTAATGCACACTGCACCGCTCCGCACGTCTTCCCCACACCTGAGCATTACTCACCTTTGAGAGCCCAATTAAAAAAAAAAAAAAAAAAGTCTTAAATTGCAGAAAACCCTGTTCCAGCACATTCTGCCCTACACAGAGGCTACCCAAGCTCTTGAAACTCCTTTCGAGCCTCCGCAAACCACAGCAACCGGAGTTACACAAGCACCTGACCAAGTGCACTGGTGGTGAGGACAGAGGAGGCAAAGAGGCTGCAACTTCTCCATTGGCATGGCCAAACACCAGGGTGCACCACAGTGAAGTCCCTGTACAGCCCAGTAGCCAGGTCAGCCACTCCCATTCCCACCTCACAGCCAAGTCTGGACAAAAAGAAAAAAAAAAAAAAAAAAAATTAAAAAGTTAAAAAAATTAAAAAAGCATCAGTGTATTTAAGTCTTGCCAGATTTCACACCTGATCTCCTCCTCTGTCCCCTGCATTGAGCAATACTGGGGTCTTTTGCAGGCACGTGAAGCTAAAAGGTTGCTTTAGGCAGCACAGAAGAAAGGGAAAAAGCATTCACGTACATGATGAGGATGACTAGACAAAGATACATCACTTCACCAAAAAAAAAAAGTAACAAACACCACAACACACAAGCTGGCAAGCCATCCCAAGCTGAACAAGCAAACTTCATGGCTGAGTTAACATTTCCAGAAGTACTGGTCTCAAGTCGGAACTTTACTTGAAAGATTTTCTTAAAAAAAAAAAAAATAATGACAAACCAGTGGTGTAAGACAGAAAGAAGCAAACCTTGAAAGCCACAAGGTTTGGGGCCTTAGGCTATTCTTCCATATCCCTCAAAAGTTCCAGGCATTTTGCCAGCACATGAATTTACCTTCTGGCGTATCTTCATTTGACTTTGCTTACTTCCAGTCTCATACTTTTACAGTCCTCTCGCTGCTATAGTGAGTCATTTAAACAGTGGGAGCCTCCTGCCTAACTTTTGACAGCCATATTTACTATGAAATTTTTCCCTCCAACTAATTATCAATATTAATGTGTAAAAAATCATATCATTTTCACACTTAACAGAGAACGTATTTTAAAAGAAGTCTTCTAAGCACAGAATGAACAGGAGTGGAAATAGCAGACCCCTGCAAGTGCAGCTGTAGTGCTTTGAGATTTTTAAATGAAAATGGAAAGCTGTAACTATAATAGAGGAAAAGAAAAAAGAAAATTCACATGAATTTCCCCACCCCTGCTCTGCAATATTCAATACATGAGCTTGTATAATCCATTTATGTGAAACATTAACAAGGCCAGATTGCTGAGGGATTTACATAGGTGTGGCCAAGGTATAAGGGATAACTAGAATATCTAGAACTAATAAATAGCGAAGGGGTAAAGTAGCAGACAGCAAGAAGACACCTAACACAGCAGCTCCCTCCTCACCCTGCTTCACGCACGGGGAAAGGATCAATGGGGTGTCCCTCAAGATCCACTTAGGGGACACGAGCAACAACACTTGTGTCATACCAACAAGGTAAAGAGGGAGGAAGCCAGCTTCTCTTGCCTGTCCTGTCTGCAGCCACATCACTGCCAGATGACTTCTCCATTCTCCTGAACCCTCCCCAGAGATAAGGGCAACCTCACAGGGTTCCAGCTAGCTGCTGAAAATAGTCATGACCCTCTGCTATCCCAGGCCCTGAGAAAGCCAAAGATGAGGCATTTGTTTACAATCATCTTCAGGAAGAAGCAGTAGGCACCCAGGGACACACAACTGTGGCTAGGTGGTTAATTTGTGCTTCAATTTTGAGGAGAGACAGAGAGGATTCAGCAGGGAGTAGCTTAACAGTACTAGAGACAGCACTGGGAGTTATATGACTAAAAGCTGGATGGTAGTTTCTGAGTGGGAAGGGTGGAAGACAACCTTGTAGCAAGTGGCAAGAAATCCATTACTACGTTAAGTCAAAATTTATTTATTCAACTATAGCAGGTAACCAATTTCTAAGGGAACTCCTAGGAGTACTTGAGGCAGAAAGTTACTCTTCACAAACTCTAGAATGGTAGGACTCTGACTAAAAAACAAACACAACACACAAATTTTGTGTAAAATTTCCACAGATCTATCCAATAATTACTTAAGGGTTTTTTTGTTTTGTTTTGTTGGGTTGTTTGTTTATTTGTTTTTTAAATAAGCATATGTGTTTGGCCAAAAATCAAGATCTCCATTTGAAAAACTTAGCACAAAGATTTTCCATGGAAAGGTAGCCTTTTTTTTTTAATACTTAGGATTCAAATACATTATTTACAAGTAAGGCTTGAAAAAAATGTTTTCCTTCTAAAAACCAATCAACAGTGTTCAGTTCTAGAATATGCTGAAGTGATATCACCAAATGAGGAGCAAACATGTAGTGACTGTCAAAGAAATAAAAAGAAGTCCAAAACAAACATGAAACAAAGCCTATCTCATTTCAGGAAAATTATGTTCTTAGCTCACATGGATTGAAATTAAGAGCAGGCAACTGGGAAGCTAAGCATGATCAAATGGACCACCAAAAAAGACCTAGGTAAGAAAATTCTTGGAAGATGGTAATGGAACTAGAAGACCAAAGATGAACAAGTGAGATGAGCAGAAAGAAGCAGAACTCAAAGTACAGCCAATGGGTAGTTCAAGAGCTAAGAAACTCCATAAGAGCAAAGTAAAGCAAAAGCAATTGCAAAACAGAGATTGTGGCCCCAGGGGCAATCTTAAAGCTGATGGGACTAAGGTGATCGCATTCATTTACATTGATGCATTCTCTACGGTTTATGGAAGAGATGGGAACTGCAGAAGATATCTAGGACTCTTACAGAAATTCTTTGTGGTTATGGTTTACGATAAAGAGTGTAATGGCAGAGTCTTTTATATGCACATATGTATAACCAGCACAATAAGAGCTACTGTGTGTTTAACAAGCCTGGAGTATATTCAGAATGACTTGAATTGCCAGATCATGGAAGCACTTAGAAGCTAAAGATTAAAAGAGGAAGATCAGGATTTTCAAAGCTGTTTAGACATTCAGAAACATTAGATGTCTCTTTCAAAGCACCTAAGCAGGTAAGGTATCTAATCCTCACTGAAGTCAATGGAGCAAGGTGCCTGACTCCCAGGTAGTTTTGCAATTGCTCTCAGGCACCTATATAGACGGGAAGAGGCTAAATCACCTTGCAGATCTGGCCCCAGGTGCTGCAGTTCATAATCAGAGGACATTCTCTTTTGTAACTGCCTTTGGCCTAGACAGCATTTGTAAAAATAAAAATTAAAAAAAATTTCAAAACACCACAAACAAACAACAAAAAACACAACACCCGACAGACCCGATAAGAGGAGGCTACAGAAGCAGTGCTTAGTGATATGGTCAGTCAAATAAATAAATAGATAAATATATCTTTTAAAAAACACACACACAGAGTTCTAGGAGACTCCAAGACTGATCTGGCCTTTTCCTCCCAGGAGCTCCACCAGGCTGGCAGGGACCACAAGTCTCTTCCCACCACAGGCAGTCTCATCCCACTGAGGGATCCAGGCAGCAGCCCTGCCAGAGCCACTGCCCTCGCCTGCTGCCTGCACTTAACAACTGCTCATGTAATTGCCCTGCAAGACGTGCCAGCTTGCAGATAATAGCTCTTCTGAATTCAGGTGGCATACGTGCAGTCCCACAAGCCAAGTTTCTCTGGAGCTGTCAGGGCCTGATTTTTTTGGGAAGGTTACCTAAGTACATGCTCAAAAAGCACCTACGCAGCACGGGAGCCGGCCAACCCCACCCCCTCCTCCCTCCGCTTGCTGCAAAGGATCAGGCCCGCCTGCTGCTGGGAGAGCATGTTGCCTGTCTTCCACAAAGCTTGGCTTGCTATCCACACTGCCTTTAAAAGCCTCACGTGGAATTGGGAATGAAAAGAAAAAAAGCAGCAAGTAAATTTGCAAGAAATGCTGCGGTGACCAAGACATGTACAGCATTACTAGTCTTTATTATGTGCAAATTCTCTTCTTTGAAACTCACTAATTCAGCTATGATACTCTCTAGCTATGATACCCTCAAGATCCACTTAGGGGACACAAGCACCAACACTTGTGTCATACCAACGAGGTAAAGAGGGAGGAAGCCAGCTTCTCTTGCCTGTCCTGTCTGCAGCCACATCGCTGCCAGATGACTTCTCCATTACTAGTCTTTATTATGTGTAAATTCTCTTCTTTGAAACTCACTAATTCAGCTATGATACTCTCTATATCAAATATGCACAATGTATAAATATACTCTTCAATGTCATTGCTCTTAATTTTTACATTGTTTCCTGTCTTCTCTAAACTAGTCTGCAATCCAACCTGTAACAGCAGCGAATATCTGCAGCATCCTGTTTTTCCTCCCCATTTGCTGTATCCAACATAGTTGTTTGTATGCTGCCATGAATGCAGCAATTCAAAAGTTCTACTGCTAAGGTCTAATTGTAGTTCTTTAGATAAGGTCTGAACAAATTCCAGCATAATACTTAATCAAAGCTACATGAAACAGTCATATTTCCCACATTTTTCACGTGCTATGATGCAGTTTGGATCACCACCTGATCCAGAGGTAGAGACAAGCTGAACCAATACAACTGACTGGAAAGATAGCAAGCATATGGTGTATACCAAGTGAGCAATTTTCAACATTAATTTTTAAACATTAATTTCAGCTACTTTGGAAGGAAGAAGAAAGCAACTGCCAAGTTTAGGTAATTTCTGTTTTTAATAACTACATTTCTTCTTAAACCGTTTCTCCTGTGAGTAAACCACTTTGTAATCTCAATTTTAAAAAGTATTCTCATCTAAAATTTGCTTAGAAACTACACATGGTGTAAAGCCCCCAAGTAAAGGATTTAAATTGAAGCAGAACCAATACCTAAACAGTAAAATGACAGTAATACAGAAATTGCAGAGATAAAGTTGAAATTCTTTGTACATCTCTAAACAACAGTTGTAGTTTCTAAGCCACAGACATAATTCCTCACAGCAAGAGAGAAAAAGGCAAGTTGAAAAATAGCAAAATGCAGCTTGTCAAATGCAAAATAAAAACTTCCCCTAGCTGCTGTTTCTGTATGCTGGGAGCATAAAAATAATATATGAACAGGGAATGTGACAGCTAAAGATGGCCTCAATGATTGTTAGAGCTAAGAAAACATTTACTCTACACTTTGTTCTGAAGTGCTGCTGAGTTTACGTGTGCCGGTGCAACCTTAGCCAAAGCATAACAGTGTTTTCTTAAAGAATCAAATTAATTTGTTTTTCAAGTCAGTCTATTACACTAAGCTGATTAAATAGTGCTTTGCTCCAGCCAATCCTGCAAAGTGCAATAGTTATATGATTTTTTTTTTTTTAAACTTATTCAACACCAGGTCAAATTAGACTTTCATAACTTCACAGTATATCCAGTGGAAAACCAGAAATCCCAGTATAACTGTTTCACTCAGGATCTACATGGCATAAAGAGAGAAAAAGTAGACTTACTAAATGGTGTGTCACACAAATATGTATCCCATGCATATTTTTCCCCTACCTCAACTAAAAAAAAAAAAAAAAAAAAAAGATGAATTACTTAGGTTTAGCAGTATTTTTCTTCAATCTCCTTACCATCCTTCCACCTTATGGCACCCCATTTCCCTATGCTCTCTGCTTCAGTGTTCCCACCTCAGTTTCATACATCCTTACCCCCAACCCTACCACATTTCTCTGTTCACAGCCCTTCATTATTGCTGCCAATGCTCTTAATGTAGAAATGGAAACATATGGTTCAGGCTCAGATTTCTTCACACTCAAGAGAAAAAAGCTCAGTTAGTGAGCCAAGCTCCAAACCTGGCTGATCAACCTCACTCAAGCAATATCCCTCTGCCATTTTCCCTATCATACCCTGGCAGAGGTGCACAGCGACACAAGATGAGGAACCAAAGACATAACTTGTGCCAGCAGCTCCTTGCACTGCTCCCTATCGTCTCCTGACAAGAAGAGCAGCATACCATGAGGGACAAGCCTAGAGGTTGCCTCAATTGCAGAAGAAGAGCAAACTGCAAGTGATAAGCAATCCTGAGCTAATTTCATTGGAGGAAAACTTCTTCCAGAATCTGAAACAATTTTTATTCTTTTTTTCCTTGCTGGACAAGGAATGTCACGTGTGCTGGGTCATCTCCCCCTTCTCACTCTCTTAAGTTTCCTACTCTTGTCCTGCATCCTAGCACCATTTGACTCCACTGTTTCCTGCCCCAGACCAGCATTAGCTCATGCTGGTATTGGGTTGCTCTAACCTACCTTGCTGGTTTAAAAATCTAGGGGAACTTCATCTCCAACGCCAAGCAAGGACAAATAGACTCATCAGCCTCAAGTAAAGAAACGCAGCATAACACTGCCTTTTGTACATCTCCAAGGTTCATATGTCTGCACAGCAGCAATGCTTAATATTTACTTTACAAAGCATTTTTGTCTATCATCTTTTTTTTTACTGTCTACAGTTAATCAAGAGTGAAATTACCCTAGATATAATAAAGAATAGTTTGAAATCCTGTAACTGTATCCACTCACATGCTTGAAGCTATGCAAGTCTATAGGTGGTTCACTAGATCTGGATCAGAGCACAAGCACAGGATGTGTCTTAAAGTACTTCGAATTGATAAATACAGGACAAAATCAACAAGCTGTCAAGTGACACTGATGTGGTACTCCATTAAGAGTTGTAGGAAAATTCACTATCGAATGGCATGGTACAAGGCAGAATTTTTCAAACTTGGCCAGTACTAGTCTGGTGAACACAGCAATATGGATTTTCCTCCCATTTAATGAACATTTAGATAGTGCTTCTGTTGCAATCAGAGTATGCAGGTATTTCATCTTCAAGAGGGACCTTGTTCACTGAGGTCTTTCCTTGGCATTTCAGACAAAGGTCCATTTTGACTGTACTTTCAATAGAAATTATTTTTCTGGCTTGCTTGGCAAATCACTACATGCAGCACGGTTGTAGCCTGAATATCTCTTGTTGCTACCATTGGAATCCAGAAGACAATACATGAGCCAGGACTTCATGACCAAGCAATTAACTTATTAACACTTTTGTGAGCTAATATTAAGTTAGCATTCACTGCTACATAAAAGTTACTCCTAAAATAAAATAAAATAAAATAAAATAAAATAAAACACAAAAAAAAAAAAACAAGCACACACATTTTCTTTGGAGTTTGTATGATAATATAAAAAAGTATTACTATAAGTCAGAGAACCAAAAGTTGATTAGCATAAGTTATCCTTAGAGACATAGTCTACCCTCAGAGTCCTCCAAAAGATTTGGGGGGAACATTTAAACACAGATCAGTTACAAAGCCTCTGGCGTTTTTCAGATAGCTTGTCTGTAGATAAAATCTAAAGGTAAACTCATGGCACCACATCCTGACCTCACCTTTCAATTGGAAACCATGATGCTCCTAAACATACTGTTGGCACATGAATTTTCATGCATTCTCTTCAGTTTGTCTTACCCTTTACATTTGCATGCTTTCATCCCACACTCACGGGAAAAGACATAGACAGGTGACAGCAGGGTCACCTGCTTCAGCCCATGCAGCTTGAGGCTTACCTGCTCCACTGCTAAACTTCTCCATTCTGAGCCTACATGTACAGCAAAGGTCCAAGAAATTTCCTTTTACCAGCTTTATTTAAAAGCTCATCTTGAGAGATTGCGCTTGCAAGGTCAAAAGGGGGCTCAAGGGCAAACCCAGCCCCTGGACTTGACTACCTGTTCAGGTGCTAAAAGTCACTCAGATGCCTCAGGTTGCCAGAAACACATCCTGGTGTTCAAGAGAAAAGAGGAAATCAATAGTACTCCTTTCACTGACCAGTCAGGCTATACCCAAGTCCTGCTTTCAAGATATTATCAGGCATGACAAAAGGGCATCAGAAAATCAAACCTTACTGGAGGACATAGGCAGATGAGCTAAATTCCAGTGGCCTGATATCTATGAGATCTTCAGCTCACTGATCTTAACAAATTAGGTTCACCTTCTTGTTCACCACTATACTAATGTTGATCAACCTGCATTTCAATACTTTCAGGTGACTACTAAATTCATTAAATAATTACAACTAATAACTAACCACCTTAGGACAATGAATAGCATCATGTATCTCAATGAATCTCAGTGTTTGTGAAATAACATGTAAACCTTACATCTCTGATCACTTGTTGAGGTGCAGCAGCAGTTTAACAAGGTGAAAAATGCCTTAACCAGCAGAAATACAGGTACATCACACACTGGCATCATAGAAAAAGTCCAAGCAGTATTACTACTATTCACAACTTCAGTTTTACATCTCCAAAGAGGCAAGCCTGCTCCAGGAAAGTAAACTGTGCTTCATGTAGTACATTTACTACCCCTTAAACACACATGTCCAAATTAATTGTATATTGCTAAACACTGTTCAACCTCTGCTGATATTCTTTATCCACTCAAGCTACAGCTTTCTGGGGTTTATAAACCTGACATAATAATTTGATGGACTTCCTGCCTATTAATTCAGAGGGCTATGCATTATTCAGATTATTCAAATGGATGAAATCATTTACTTTATTCTGAACTTCACTCCTATTACACTGATGAGACAAGCTCCCTCCATATAACATTTTAACTTAGTGTTCTGTAGGCACTAAGAGAAACTTCCAGAGGTACTGCACTTTTGCAAATTCATAGAAAACTCAGAGGACATAAGCCAGGGTTGGGGGTCTTTTGCTTTTTCAGTCTGAAGCTCAGCAAATGCTCAATAACACTTTAGTTCAGTTATTTTTAAGCACTTCAAAACTTTTCCATTGTGATTTTGTATTTTTTCCTTGTAAAGCAGTAAAAGCCCATTAGAGAGTCCCCCACATTGAATGTTTTGTGAATGCTCTTTGTATGAAACTATATAAGACAACTGTACCTTGGCTTATAAAAAAATTGACACCTATATATTATTCATGTTCTATTAAGACATAAATAGCAGCCTTCAAGCCCTTCCCACTGAAAGGCAGCTCCTGTTGCACAGCTGTCCTAGGTGCTCACAAAGTGTTCAAATGCAAACAAACCTAAACTGCATTTCATGGAGTCCATGGAAGTTCCTCAGTGCAGGGTTTGAAGGCAAGTCAAGGGTTTTAGTTATTGGAAGAGGGACAAAATACAAAGAACAGATGAATGCATGGCTCAGTTGAGCCCAGATTGAGATCCCTGACGTAAGTATCTGTTGTCTTGGAATGTAAGGTTTTTCAAGGCTCTCAAGCCACCTCAAAAACGCTTTTGAGAAGGGACATGGACACAATAAGCTTAATTTATTTAAGCATTAAACACCTTAAAACTTGAAGTGTTTAAATTGTCTTAAATTAAATACCTGGTCCTTTGGCATTTAAGTCCTATCATGAATTACTTAGGAATTAAGCCCTTGCAGCATTTGGAAAGCTCTGTGGTTTTTAGCACACTTTCACATAGATTCAATCCCTTGGTCTCCATCACTGCAGCATCTGGGCAAAATTCCAGTGCAGAACAGGTCTCTGTAACTGAAGTCTCTGAGTGTTACAGCCAACAGACTGCTACAAGTTACAATTATCTTTGTTTCTCTGGGTCTGAGAATCAAAATCAACCTCACTTAACTGAGTGTAGTCTCACTGATATGTAATTGAGTAAGTGATAACCATCAGGTCCTTTGCCTGGAGAAGCGAGTATTAGCTTGCGCACATCAAGAGACTGATTTAAAAATCAATTAAAAGTCTGACATGAGGAGATTTTTCTTTCTTAAGGAATTTCAAACCTGCAAAGCCAGTGGCAGAGATCCTGCAGAACAAAGAACACGCTGTAGGATAGTGGGGTCTGTGGCAGACACGCATCAAATGATGCACACAGCATTTCAAACAGCTCATGTACTAAATTGAATGTTGTTAGGCTTCAGTTGCTGACCAGGACACAAACAAAGTACCTTTAATACAGTCTTCCTTAGTACAGACAACTTTACATAAGCATAATGGATGCAGTTTTCTAAAGCTTAGAAAATGTCATGTCCATTTTAATTAAATAGAAAATGTTTAAAAATTAAAAACACACCATGCTGATGATGAGCTCATAAACACTTGTCCACTAAAAGGCATTTGCAGATACTTGTGGTTCAAAAAGGAGCATCATTGTATTTCTGCAACAAATCTCCTTCATCAGTGACGTATAGCAAACAAAACATAAATTATGTGGGACACAAAATACACCAAAGTTATGCAGGATATCAGTTATAAGACAGATATAAATAACAGGAGATGCTTGTACATTCTGCAATGTAATCAAACAAAAAGAGAGACTCTGAAAAGAAACATGGAATGGCAGAAGGATGAGCAAGGAAGATAATAACAAGAAACATTAAAATCATTTATGAAGTACAGTCAGGGAGGGAGGAGACAGCATCAGTGACATATAAATTCTTGTTGCAGTCCTGGAAGAAGACTTCTTCAGCCTTAATGTCCCAGCATTATACCACATGCTTAATCTACTCAGACCTGAAGCTGACAGCATGATAAATGGTATTAGCTCAAATACCAGACTCTAGATGTATCTCACACCTGCGTATCAAGAGCATGATTTGTATTCTCTAAACTAGAAAAACTCTGTAGCCAAGCTTGCTCTAAAGAAATTATTGCTTTTCATTATCAAAATCATCTTGCCTACCAGGCTTATCAATCAGCTTTCAGGTAATATTACATTGAAAATTATGTTTAATTCCAGTATCTACTTGATATCAGAATTTACATCAGGCTACTTAAAATGAAGAAGATTGATAAGGAAAAAAAAAACGTTTAAAAATATTTATATTAACCTAACAGCCTCAAAGGAAGTCAGGAGTCGTCAAAGTGGCCACATTTAAGTTTTCACACATACATGTTTCTGTACATAAGGCTACCCTGGGACATGCCTACACATGCAGGCTTTTCAAGTGTGGTGGATGGCACAGAAGAGCAAAAATTAGTGAGACCAAGTTAACTCTTCTTCACATCTTTTTGCCCACACCTTCCAAAATATGCTTTTTCAGCACTTGCACTGAGCAAAATGCAATTCACAACATGCCTTGTTAGGAGCAACACAGACGCAGTTCAACCTAACATTAAGTAGCTGTAGGCTGCAGCTCCTAGAGGAAGAGCAGCCCCAATCTCCTCTACCTCTCCTGGTAGGAAAGGATAACATCTCCATCCAGCTTCCTATCCAAAGAGCTATGGCAATAAGTCCTTGCACGCGCCTGTTATCACCAAATCCCTCTTGCCACAGGAAAGATGGCAAGAGACCAGAGGAAAGAGACTTTAGACATGAAGAAGGTTCCCAGCTGCCTGCATTTCTCTTCTTTCCCTGGTGTTACCTCTGGCTTTATGCAAGTGCTTCTTCCATTTAGATTAGATTATTTCCCTGCCCCCACCTCTTCCTTCGTTTGGCCATGAGACTGAAAATCCATTATTAACACAGCTTTACCCACTAATCAAGGTAACCTTTTTTTGCTTTCCAAAGTTTCTCATGTTCTTATCTTTGCATAATTGAGCATTTACACTTCAGAAGAGCATCACCTGAGGGACTGGGGGCAGATTTGGAAAGGTTTGGGTTTTTTCTCCCCTTAAGTTTCAAGTTTAAAAAACAAGAAGAAAAAAAAACTTTGAAAGGGGATGAAGTTAAATTACCAAAGCCTTAGGGCAGAGTAACTTAAAGACTGGTAATGTGCAAGAGTTTCTCTCACTCACCACAGAAACTAACATTTCACATGACAGGAAATCAACAAGCAATAGAATTTTAACATTTTGTCCTTATACAGGAGCATCTTAACAAAAGATACCAAACAGCCTCCCAAGCCTTTGTTTTGCAGTTACCCCTCCAAGTCAGAGACAACAGTGGATTTTCCAAACATTTGTCAGAAAGTTCCACCTCATTAGATCTGTCTGTTTCCATAAGATGTCACAGATTTGAGTACTCTGCGCAGTCACAAGCACCGACCTAGGAGAGCCCCTTTTTCTTGGGCGGAATGCTCCATGGGTAAGTATTCTGGGCTGCCAAAGACTCAGGCAACCTCACCAGGAAGTTCTTGGCTTAACCAGGGCTTATTTCACAACCCAGAGGCTCTAAAATCCCCCAAAGCAGTGCAGGCATGACCTGTGTGCCCCCAAAGTCAGGAACAACCCCAAGCTTTGTGCCATGCCCAAATCCTGACTAGAAGAAGACAGTACAAGCAGCCCAGTGAGCCAAATGCCTTGTCCAGATGTTTTGCATAAGTATCATAAGCACATTGTTTTGGAAAATAATTTGCTGCTTAAAGCTGCATTTGTTTCTTCCCATAGGCGACTTGTTCTTTATATGTAGCTTCTTCTACAGTAGCATTTTTATACTCCCTCTTTCCACAGACCAAGTATAGATTTGTTGTGTGTATGATTGTTTTGGGTGGTGGGGTTTTTGTTTGTTTTGGGTTTGTTTTTTTGTACTACAGAAAGAAGATAAATTGGAGTAGGACAGTTATGAAAGCAGGGCACAAATACCAGCAACATTTGTCTCATAGTCCTGTATTATCACTATCCTGAAAAACAAGAAATGCCATAGAACCAAAAATACTGCATCCAAACAGCCGTCACATAAATCCACTCTCAATTATACCACTAATTTGTTATTGGATATTTGTTATTTTAGGCTTGATTTTCATGGAGGAAAGCAATGCATTTCCTGCTGTTGTTTCTGGTGGTGGGAACATAATTCATTGTAAATATCGACAGAATCCAGAAAACAATTCACCTGTAAAAAGCTGACTGCTGTGGGCAAGAAAATATTTGAGGCTGGGGCACTGAAGAGAATCAAAAGTAGTTAGTAAGAAAAGTAACCCTCTTTTTTTTTTTCCTCCAAGAGTTGCAGAATATTTGAAAAGCATTACAGCAATGATTTCAGCTCACCAGTTAATTTGAGGCACCTTGGAATTGAGGTCATGTGGGTGAAACCTTGTCCCCAGTACTGCTGGGAAGAATTCTCTCAGATTTGAAGAAGTAGAAATCTCTCTCAACAAAAGCAGTTGCAGAGACATACTATGGCCCAGATTTGGGCTCTCAGACAGCAAGTCAAGCATTTTACAGATCAAACAGATGTACAGTGGCTCAATGGCATGAGCTACAACATTTTGCATTCCCAGCACTACACAAGCAGTACGTGTTCTCCTGCAAAGTGAAAGTCCATGGAGGCAGAAGAGTCAAACCCTTCTGATGGGTCTAAATGCATCTAATAATCTCAATTTTGCATGAAGAATCATTGCTGAAGATTGCGTGCCTTTTGTGGAGATAAAAACACTCACACTCTTTCTCGGTCTGTCTTTCCCTGGTCTTTTTCTGTTTGCCTATGTGATATCAACAGATATCCAGCCTCAGATGTAGGCAGAAAACATTGCTACTTGGGAAAGGCTTCTGGCTGGTAGATATTTTAAGGCTGGTCAGTCCTGGAGTCACAGTTAAGAGCTTCTGGCCTCATAACAAAACCCAGACAACTTTCCAGACTAGAACAGCCTACTGAAACACTAGCTTGAACCCAATACCAGTTCTTCTTAATGTACAAATTAGTTTGGATCCCAGTCCGTCAAGACAGAGGACTAGGATGTTACTTCTGTAAACTGAGGATAAGCCAGTTCTGAGCAATGCCTCTGATCCCACTCAGACATTCCTGGATCCAAACAATACAAACAGACAGTGAGAAACTTCCCAACTCCAAACTGTCCATGTATTGACTTCATCAGAAACGGTTCCAATTTAAACCCTAACACTCGGGCATTAGCCCACGCCAGCCACTTCTTGAAAGAAACACCATGGAGGGAGATAACTTTCTTTATGTATCACACAAACTTATTCGTAGCTACATTTTGCAACTTCTACAGAGCTACTTACTGGGACTTTGTTTTTTAGCATACCTTGATTCAGAAAGTTTAGAAAATGAAAAAAAAAAAAATAAAAACAACAAAAAAAAAATTCAGAAGCGCCAATACAAAGCCTGGACTGGCCTGCATTTGTTTTGAAGACAGTTTAAAAAAATTAAAAAAAAAAAAAATTAAACATCTCAAGCACTGCTACTGCCACTATTTTATTTCCTCTAGAGCAGGGATGTCAAATGCATTTTCATCACGGACCACATCAGCCTTGCGATTGCCTTTAAAGGGACGAATGTAATTTTAGGACTGTATGAATGTAGGAGTAGTTACATTTATACAGTTCTAAAATTACATTTGACCCTTTGGAGGCCACCGCGAGGCTGATGTGTCCCCATACACACACACACCCCGCTGCTGAAAATAGGTTTGATACCCCTGCTCTAATGCATACGATAAGTGATTCAATTTGGTTTTCATTCTATGTCTTACAACACTTGGGCTATGCTTTTATTCACAAATAAAATTTACTGAGCGTTGGAAGATTAGGAAAAAAAGCAAGATGTACTTAACACTTGATGTACTTTATTGAAAACTTAGAACAAGCAAGGCCTAACTTAGCTCTAAAACTAATAAACACTTTAATTTTATGTTATGGGTAGCATTCAGTGGCTCGCATGACTAATTAAACAATCTTGAGTTTTCTTTGAAGGTTAAGACATCCTAAATGTCTTTACATTACATTCTATCAAGCTAAGCTTAGAATTAAAATCCTCATTTGTAATAAAGAATTTTAGCATGTATAAACGCTATTAGACAGTCTGCACTGGAAAGTTTAATAACATAGATGGTTTCTGGCCCTCACAGCAAATGTGCAGAAATCCTAGCTGCTTCACAGCTGAAGTGTCCTTCAGTGTTAGGACGTGATGCGCCTCAGAGGAGGTACGGGAAGAAAGGTGCTTCCCAGGGAGTTTTGCTTAGAATGGCAACTCAAGGAGGAGATGGAGGTCAGGTGGGGGGGAGAAGGCAGTCAGTCAGGAAGTATAGCAGGGGGAAAGGACACACTATGTAACAGGAACTACCCCAATATTTTATCTGTTCCATGTGGCCCACAGCAAGCACCAGAAAGGTTCAACTATAATCCATGACTACTAGTACTGTAGAAAGACATTACCAGCACATCCATTCAGCTTTATGGAGTCATAAACAAATTATTTGAGATCACAATTCCTCCTTTGCTTACAATAATGAGGTGTTCATTCACTCTAAACATAGTGCACCAACAGCAGTATTTTTCCATCTGCAAACATACAAGAGTCACCTTCAGACAGGGGCCACAGCCCAGGTTGCAGAGCAGAGTCAGGCACACACATTACTTGGAGCAAAGACATCATTTTGCTGTGAAGGTTTTGCACCACTATCACCGGCTGCCTCTGAGACCCCTCTCTGCGGGAAGAGGAAGAAAGAGCTGCGTGCAGCAAAAACACATCCCACAGCTCTTGGTCTGATGAGTGGCAGAAGCGGACACCACCCCTGACATCAGGCTGTCCCCCATGCCCCCTCTCCAAGATGAAACAGATAACCCACACATGCTACAATGAGCATGCTAAGAACTTTTTCTGAGCACAGTAGTTTTGATCCCCAAACCATCTGAAATCGGTGGAGGCATTCCAAAAATGCAGACACTTTCAGAGGAGAGTATTTTCCCCCCTTCGAATAATTAACTCGTCTTTTCCATTTATCCAGCAGGGCTGGAGCCAAGCCAGCCATAGGAGATGTGTAGCAGACCACTCATCCTTTTGGCTGCAGCCATTTTGGTGTGCTTCGGCAGTTTGAGTCACTGCCCATTAAGCAACAGTTCCTCCATCTCTTTCATTAAAATCAGACTCAAAATCCTGCCTGGCATCTCCCTGCAGTTAAGTGGATTTTTCTCCTGTGCCTGTGTGTGGAGGGAAGGAAGGGAATCTTTCTTTCCACTCTTACTTTCTGCACTGACCTAGAGGTTGAGAAATACCATACATTTTCACTGTTTGTCTTTACTTTCAGCTCCTTCACAAGCCAAAATGTGAAGTGATACGTACTTTCACTGGCACAATTCTGCCTTGTTTTCTTTCCCCATTAACAGATTCATGCATGTGCAGGAGGCTTTTCATCCTGGCTTTAGATATTCATCCTCACTTTCCATAATCACAAGCAATGGCAGGCACTTATGTAAACTACATTTGAATCCTTGCACCCTGTGCACAACAAGCAGAAATCTTAAGCCATCAACAATTGCCCTCTGCTTCAAGATGTTCCTTTGCAAAATAAGCCACTGGCAGACAGAGAGTGAGAAAAACAATGTGTGACAATGTACAGCAAGCAAAGACAAAAAACTTCATCTGGGATCTCCTGTCCCTCAGTTTGCTTTTTGTGCTGATGACCAGGAACTGCAGCCATCAGTTACCTCCAGTACACACACATCAATCACTCTTGCTCCAACCCACCACCCTGCTGCTGGAAGCTGCTGCAGCACCGGGAGGGGGACCATTTGGTAAATCTCTGCTGGAAAGGTGGGCACAGAGGGCTGGTTTGTTTAAAGCTGTTATTTAGTAGCCTAGTGATTACCTAAAATTGGAAGTTGACTTCAGTGCCGTTGAGACTTGAAGAAATTAAGTCCCACAGCTCCTACATCCATGGCAGAGTCCTTGTTATCCCCACAGAGGCAAGAGATAGGCCCCAGAGAACAAAGAATCCCTGAAGGGACAACCTGTATTGCTGGGCTACAGAAACACCTTTAAAAGCAGTTCCAAAGTCTTCCACTTCATGACACAAAATTCAGTTGAGGGGGAATGGAGACCACCAGAAATAAAAACATTTGACAATGAGTATGTTAAACAAGGGACTTATTTTAGGTATTTCAACCACTGAATGCATTTTTAGCTCTTAAAGAAATTTATCCTTTCCACAATTCCACTTTGGGGAAGGCAGGAGGTTCCCTGCATATAGTTTATATTTCCCCCAGTTCATTCCTACACAAGGAAACAGCCTTCACACACTAACTGTGCAGGAACACCCTGTATGGTCACTCAACACAAGAAATTAAAGTTACTCATCACATGGCTTTGAAGCTCCAGCAAGCCCACCTCTGAAGGACATTCCTGTGCTTCACCACAGCATCTTTTGATGCACAGCTCTGGGACAGGAAAGAGCCCCGGAGACTCTAAGGCCTCTGAGCAGTTTACGGACTCCTCTCCAGCAACTGCAAGAATATCTCTATACAGAGATATACAGAGCTCTGCTGTAGAGTTCAGCTCGGTTCTGCTGCAGGCCACCAAAGCAAAGGTAGCTCAGGCAAGCAGGGGCACCACCAAGGAGAAGGAAGCAACAGTCCTGCATCAAGGCACTAACTAACAAACAAAAAAGCAGACCTGGAGGAAGGAAAAGGGAAATAATGGAGGGGGGTGGGTAGGAAAGCCACTAACTGGCCACAAGTTCTGCCTTAACTACTGCAGCTGATTGCACTATATGGGAGGCAGCTCTGCCCATCACTTAGGCAGCCTCCACACACTCACCTGGGGAGGACCTCAACTCAAAGTCCCTGATCCATTCTTTACTGTCAAATTCACACTGAATCCCCTGGACACCAGGGCACAGAGCTAAAGCTTTTATAGCCCCTGAGCGGCAGTGTACCTTGGCCTTTTCTAGTTTCTGATGTATCTTCTTTAATATCTGTTGATGACATCTGTGAACACCTGTAAAACCAATATGAGGTCTGAAAGTAGTCAGTACGTTACCTTCCACTAAACAGCAAGAAAAAGAAAGAGAATATAAATGTCGTTATTAGATATGGATTTACTTAAGGAAAATATTGTTAGAATCTGAACAAACCCCTACAGTTCTGTGCTGTGTATAATGCAATAATGAAAAATATTATTGGATATAAAGGAAAGTTATGACACCATAATGTAACACAGACAAGTGAGAAGGCGTATCAGTCATCACCTAGAATACAGTGGACTCCTGTGGTTTCATTTTTCATTACTAATTTAACGTACTTACAATCCTACATGATAAAAAGTTAAAAAGAACAATAAGAAGTGAGTACCATGAGAACAAAACGGGATTTACAGAATTCAGAGATTACAATAAGTTACTTGAGAAAATGTCCCTTGAGAGCTGAATAACACCCATTAACATCCAATAAAAGATCTAATAACAGAAACATAAAAGAAACGTGAAAAGAACATTCTAATAAACACAAATTAAGGAATAAATTTCTTTACATATCACAGTTCTGCTGTAGGAAATTATTTCAGAGAAAAAAAAAATCAGTTTTGCTAAGAAAGGATGCTTTGCAAATGTTAGCTCAGCATCACACTCCTGTGATTCAATGTAAGCACTTTATTCTTCATTCTCTCATGAACCCTTAACCCTTAGGGTCTTGCAGTATACTCTCTTGTAGCTATGTAAAAAACAAATAACCCCATGAAAGTAAACAAACTTACACCACAGTAAAGCGGACATGAGAGGATAATCACAACTTATACACACCCTGTGTGTCTTCTGGGGGCAGATTCATAATGCAGCAAATACAAGCCAATGCCACCTCGAGCTTAGTGGTTGAGCTCAGGTCAAACATGTTTCCAGGGCTAAATAGAATGAACTGTCCTAAGAGCCTGTTTAGCCACAAGTCAGCTAGGAACAATATTTTTTAAAAACCCACCTGTATCTGGGATCGATTGGGGAACCCTGACCAAGACCATGGTGAAACATGGCCATAGGTTGCCTTGCAAGCGTGCAGGACTCCTGGTATTTTCTTTGCCCCAAGTGAGAGTCACGAGGTGTCATAATTTTATGAAACATCTAAATTAAGATTAGTGAACTTCTATTTTTTTTACTATTTTGCCTGTATTGCATAAAAGAATGTATATTAGTAAATTTAAGTGACTTCACAGAAACCTTTCAGTGATATTTGGGTACCAAACATCCCACTAAGTTCCTCAAAATCTTAGCAATAAGCACCCATGTTTGAACTTTGGCTCACAAAATTGAAAATGCAAAGAGCCATGGCAGAAACCACTATGTCTAGGAAGAAATGCTGCCTACTTGTACATATGGAAACTGGCTGGAAGGAGACAGAAGATACCATGTTAACACAAATTAAGGAAAACTCCATTTGGCTGCAAAATTATCCTCACCAGTAATATTTCCTTCAAAGCACAAACTTTCCCACAGCTGTTTTGATCAGCTTGTGCTGCGTTGCTGTGTCTGTAAAATGTAATTAAGGACTGCCTACTTCGGGGAAATGAAGGATCTGATTAAAAGTTATAGAAAGGAATGGAGGGCGGCAGATTTGGCAGGGTGCTAAGGGGGGCATGATCTAGCAATATCAAAAATAAACAGCAAAAATACTTTCAGACGTGTAGCATTTTGTAATGGAACCATCATGCTCCTTCGTGCTCCTCATACTTCGCAAAGAGTTCTTTCTTAAAAAAAACGAAGTCTGATGCTGGAAAAAGAGCAGGAATGTTGCCCTATTCTGGGCACGAACGATGTTCAGAGTCTCCAAAATGACATCCAAGGTTTCCCCAAATTATCTGTAGCGGTGGCAAAAGCCATTGTTTTCCTGGATACCTCTGGACATATTATTTGCCACCAATTACTAATGCTGTTTTTCACAGCATTTTTGGACACCTGAAGCTTATAATATTCATGCTGGTAGATGCAAACCATCTGTCTCCTTTTCAAAGAGTCAAGCTTTCACTCACAAACTCTCCTCCTTCTCTTTTTCTCAGGCACTGAGGTGAATTTTCACCACCTGAATTTTGCTTCCTTTTTCAGCTTTATGAGCTGTGTCATCTGTGACTGAATGCCATCAAGTATCACTTAAGCCTATTTCCACAGTAAGGAAATATTGGAAGTAAAAACTGTTCAAGAAATGCTTTCTGGTCCCCTTAGCAATGTGAACCTTGATTTGCAGCAGTAGTAAACAGGAAAAATTCTGGCTGGAGTCCATAGGAGTTATGTTTGCTCAGCATCCCCGAAAAATCACACTTTGGGTATCTGGGGTTGAAATCCAGAAATGGAGGTAGTAGCACATGCTTTTGAAAATCTAGCTGTGCACGTTTCAGACTGGAAATTTTCACACTGATGTCTCTCCCTAAAAGAAAAATCTCTCCAGAGGGTTTTACAGTATCCTGTCAGATATTTGATACCTAGGGAAGTTTGAGGGGGAGGGGAATGCACTGATTATAAAGAAGTATTTTGTCATTTGTTTCTCTTGGGAAAGCATGTTGAAAACATAGCATTAAATGAATCTGAATTGGCAGTACATGTGTTTGGTAAAATCTATTTTAAAGATGGATTTAATTGACAAGCCTATCACTATTTAAAAAATAATGAAAGCCATATGAAGCCAAACATCTTTTTTAAACTATTAAGTGTGAATTCATAGCTGGACATAGTGCACAGTTCATTAACTGCATAGCTATTTGGTCCAAGGCATTCACAAGCTCTTTTGTGGAAACTTGAGGAGAAGGAACCTATGAAATCTTTTGGATTTACAGAGCAGCGAGCAGAGCTTTTAAATACAGACAACTGCTCAGCCTCAGACTTAAGTCTTTAAAGTGTGTTTGTAAATCCACATCTCCACTAGGTATAGAGAAAGAAGCTGTTGAGGTTCCTCTGGTAATGTCTGTGTGACTTTCTAAGTTGCACAAGCCTTTCAACTGTGGGCCAAGGACTAAACAGCTAGTTGGCAGCAGACAGTAAGCTGAGGTTCTTGTCACCCTAAAAAAAAAAAAAGGTGCAAAAATAACACCAGTGAAAAGTGAAGGCTACAAAAAAATCACATGCTTCTAAGTCAGGA
This sequence comes from Streptopelia decaocto, assembly GCF_964273445.1. Classification (NCBI taxonomy): domain Eukaryota; kingdom Metazoa; phylum Chordata; class Aves; order Columbiformes; family Columbidae; genus Streptopelia; species Streptopelia decaocto. Next base: position 92,179,240 of record NC_138655.1, read on the forward strand.
ATGTGTAAGTAATTAACAAGCCCTGCAACGTTAACAGTACCACAGTGCATCTTTGTAGGATCTCTTTTTTTCTATTTTAAAAGTGAAATGGTGTGCTTTACTTGCTTCACTGACTTCATCTCCCACGCAGCTGTGCCAAAGGTGTTATCCCCTAGGATGTCCTGGCACTGGCAGTCTATTTTAAGGCAGCAAGGGGATGTTCTGGCTCCTCTGGCAGGACACAGAGGACAGATGAACAGTTATGCCTGAACTGCCACTCTAGCTCCTCAAGCAAACACTGACCTCTGCATGGAAAACGGTGCAGAGGGAGTGGGCTGGACAAGGGGCTGCCCCATTCTCCCTTCCTCACATGGTGCTTCACTGGAGTGCAAACTTCGGTGCAGCTGGGAAAAGCAGCCTAAACTTTGCACAACTGCAAGTTTGAGACCACACTCATGGGAGCTGGCAGCAGAAGAACCAGCAGAAAACTCTGATACTGCCAATGATAACACTGGTTTCGGCTCGACCCATTCGAGGGTGGCTTTCCTCCCCACACTGTGCGATCCCCACTCCCAGCACATGTAAAACCTGAAAGGGGAGCCAGGCCACCCCACCAGACTCTTCTATATTGCAGTAACTTGTCCTTTTGAGGCATGGTGTCTTAAGGAAAAGGGCCAGGTGCTAAAAATGTGAAACCACTTCTGAACCGCATTGAATGCATGCAGCTGATCCCTGCTTTTGAATGCATTCCCATTGTTACGGCTGCAAGTTGCTAAAAGTAGGTGCCCAGCCCCTGACTTTGGAGTGTGCAGGGCTGATGTGTTCCCCATGAGTTGCAAACCCATCCCTCCAGCAACTGAACACAAGTGCTGGACAGGGATAACATCAGAAATCCCACATGTAGTCCTCCTCTGATGAAATATTCGGCATCCCACTCGCTCAGATATTGACAACATGTTTGCTTGTTTACTACATCCATTGTTTCCTTTCATAGACAGATTACATTTGTTTAAACTGTTTCAGAAATACTACATTCATCTGAAGTTGAAACAGCTTCCATAAAGATTGCAGCTAGACCACACATTTACACACAGAAACCAGATTTGTACTTGGTGTGGATTGTCTGCATATTTACTACAATACTCATTTTCTTCTTTGAATAAATGTGCAGATTTTTTCCTCCATTATTTGCCAGCGCTATTAACTAGCTGCATTCCTCCTTTCAGTTGTATAATCTGTATCCTTCTCTGATCTTCTCCAAAATAAACAAGCCATTTTTTTTCTCTGGGACGCCATGCCATCACCACCACAGCCTTCCTTTTGCAATATCTGTGACATGAGTAAAGGCACTGTTGAATCTCCAAGAAAGCACCCTTTTCAGCTGGGATAGGTCAAAGTTGCTCTTGGGGAGTCACAGTGCTGCTGTTTACCCTGGCTAAGCTCATACCCGGGGTCCTTAAGCACATGGTGGAGGTCTTTAGTGCCCAACATGATCATGTACACACCAGAGGACACACTGTCATCCAGGGCAACATCAGAGGAGCCAGGGCAGGTGACACTACAACCCTCCTTCCCTGGGCCTGGAGAAGAGAAGGCTCCAGGGAGACCTTATTTTGTCCTTTCAGTACTTAAAAGGGGTCTATAAGAAGGATAGGGACAGGCTTTTTAACAGGACCTGTTACAATTGGACAAGGGGTAATGCTTTCAAACTAAAGGAGCAGAGATTCAGGCTAGACATGAGGAAGAAATGTTTTACAATGAGGGTGGTAAAACACTGGCCCAGGTTGCCCAGAGAGGTGGTAGATTCCCCATCCCTGGAGACATTCCAGGCCAGGCTGGACGGGGCACCGAGCAACCAGATCTAGTTCAACATGTCCCTGCTCATTGCAGGGGGGTTAGATTAGATGACCTTTGAAGGTCCTTTCCATCTGAGACTATTCTATGATTCCCTCCCTGCCTTTGCTTTGGCAGCCTGGGAGAGGGGAAGGGCTCCCCTCCCTCTCAGGGACACGGGGCTGAGAGCCGGGGCCTCATGCCCAGAGGGTGCTGGTGCTTGGGGAGGTGGGGATGTGCATTTGGTACAGCCCTTTGAGCACACATCAGGCAAGCAAGCCAGGAGGCTTTGCAGGGGGTGCACAAGCTGTTTTTAATGGACTTTGTGGAGTCTGAGAGCTGGCTCAACTGCCTGTGTCAACACAGCCAGTAATACCACTGATGTAAAACTCTTGTTGTGAGACAAGAATCAAACTCTTTTTATTCCCCCCGTACTTTGTTCAAAGCTTTATCAGAGAGATGAATCAGATCTCAGTCTCCTTATTTCACAAGCATAAAGTTTCACCCAATCTGCCACTGTTCCCCAGTGCAGACAGACCAAGAGACCAGCATATCAGCTCCTAGACACCCTTCTTTATGCTTTTGTTGGAGTTAGAGGAGCCACTCAAACACTATTTATTCCCACTGCAGCCACTGCATGCTATGAATGGGCTTATATTTGGAAGATCTACCTCAGGCAAGAGTATGCAGCTCCTCAGGGTTGATTTGGGAAGTGCTGATGGTTTTCACTCCTCACCTGTGTCACTGATCGGATATTGGAGTCACACTGATCAGGTGCCGAGTGACCCATTCGCATTGCTGATAGTCCTCAGGCTCCTGAAATCTGAGGAATTCGGGAACTCTCTGCGGTGATTTTCATGGAGGGTGCTTCTGGTTTTGAGAGGGGACATTCTGCCAAGAGGTAGCATGATGTGTGAAAGCAGATGAAATAAAAAGAAATGCTAATTTCTGGCATTTAAGGACATCTTTTTAACTATGAGAAACTTCTGATTTGAGCTGTGTCACGTTGCCCATTCTTCTAATCTTCCAGGTGTCCTGTTCATTGGTGCTTTTCTCCAGGAGTGGCATAACTCTCTTGTCCCACAGGAGCTCATCACCTCACCTCCCATCAGCCTCCCACCAGCCAAAAGCCCCCATTGAAACTACATCCCAGGAGACCTTGAACATCTCAACAGGGCCCTTGAGGGCATGATTTTGGAAGAACAATTTAGTTGTTGTTTCTGAGGCACCAAGTGCAGTAGCAAAATTGTTCTCCCTTGACACCACTTTTGTGAAGATTTACTGATGTGGCTTGGTAACACTACTGGAGGTGAGGAAACCTAGTCTTAAACCTTGTGGACATGCTGAGGTGACCTGGTTTTATGGCTTACAGCCCAAATCATTGCACTTCGATTACAATCATGCAAGTTAAAAAGATCTGAAAAGGGAAACTAGGGGAGTGATTTTTATATGGATCTTTTTTTGAGAAGAGGAATAAAAATAAAGAAATTTAAACAGTGTCATACAGATCAGTCTTAAAACCAAAGATATAATTTCCATTAGTAAAATACTTCATTTCCACTAATACTCCATTTCCACTCTGAAGAGTGATACTACAATTTGCATAGCTCAAAGCCACTTGTCCCTTTCTGACTCTTCAGACAGATAAAATTCCAATTCATTTCAATTGAAGGGTTTCTATTTAAGTGATGTTGGTAAAATCAGTCTATTAAAATAGGAGGTGTTAATTTTCCTGTAATCACTACACTTTCTTTTCTTCCTATCTCCTAGTTGAAAGGACAGCCTCATTGTGCATGGTTAAAATGTAGTAATGCATTTAATGCCAGGCCATGATTTTAGACCTCCAGCTGTTTTACTGGTTGTGTAAGTAAAAATAAGATAATGTTATGCTTGGTAACCATGGTTTTTGTAGGCATTCACATTTTACAAATCACTGCACAGTATGCAAACCATTATATATATTTAAAATGTATAAAATCAAGCCTACCAGGAGTCTACCACTTCCATTATTTAAGGAGGGGGACTGCTAGACTGTGAAGAGTGATATATTCTATCAAGCTACTCAGTGGAGTTATATTATCAGTGCAAATCATGTGAAAATATGTGCTTCAGCAAGACAAGAAAGGAGTATTCTCTGCTGTAACAAGTGTGCTGTGGCAAACTAGATGGAGTCATTGGTTTGGTGTAATATACGAGTAAAATCTTATTTGTTCAAATAATAAAAAAGGGAAAAAACAGAGCACAAAGAGAAGGCAACCATGAAGTACCTGTTTATTCTCTCCTTGTACAAAAAACTGCTTCTAATTTAAACAAAAGAATTAAGTTTCTTCTGCAATTTTAGGCAGGTGTAACTACTCATCTGAGCAGAGATCTTTCTGATTTATACAGGCAGCAGCAAAAGCAAAACCAGGGTCCTGAAGAAGAAGGTTATTGATTTGCTCCATGCATGCAGCCAAAATTATTATACCTCACCAGCATGATCATAATCATGTACTTAAATCTAAGTAAACCTTAACTGGAATATTTCTTCAGAAAAAAAAAAAAAAAACACCACTGGTAAGTGGAGCTATTGGCAGCTACATTTTGAAGAACATTTGCTTTCAGAAACAGCAGCCATTCAGAACGAATTCTTTTGGAGTCAGATTGTGCTGCTCTGATTAGTAGTACAGACAAAGATAATGGATAGTATCCGGCTGTACCTGAAATTACCTTTAAAGTTCAGTATGGAATTTGTATTAATAGCAGGAGTAAGAAAAAAATGGCCTCTGCTTCTGCTGTAATTTTTCAGAGAACACACATGTAGCACTCTGGACAGTTAGAGCTCTCAATTTTAATTAAAAGACTGTAAATATTACACAGTAGAGTCAGACCTGATTAATTGAGTTGGAACTGGTTTATGCCTATGTCTGGGAATACAAATGCTTTTAGTATTACTCAGGCTTGCTGTATTTATTTATTTTATATATTTATTCAGATTGACCACAGTTTGCCAACCTCCAGCATTCAAAAACATCAGTCAGGATAAAATCATAACACTGGATTACCAACAAACAAATAAAAAAGAAAGAAAAGGAAAAAAAAAAGGTTCTTTTTCAAACTACGGTCTCTGTGTTCCTTGTTCTGTTCATCTTTAGGATGCATTTGCATTAACTTCAGAGGTCTTTCTTCACCGCTGAAAGGGGTAGAAGTCAATGTGTCCCACTCCTCTTCCCAATTAAATAAAATACTCTGAAATTTAAGCCTATAACCTTCTTCATGAATGAGAGTGAAAATTAAAATTTTGACTACAGCAAGAAAAGCATATGAGAGTGGTCACATCTTCTAATCCATGCCCAGAAGGTCCCCAAAGGTTATTGTATCCCAAGAGCTCAAAGCATGTATTCTGCCAACGGTGCTCTACATTACCTCTTTGAAGGCAGATTTCAGCAATGTAAAGAGCCTATTTGCTTAGTTTTAAATCAGGAAAATCCCCAACTGCTGCTCTTCATCAAAGGAGGAGTTTCAGCCCCACATCCTGTTCATCTTCCCATTTCCTTGGGAAACAAAAGATGGGCAGTACACAGAGAGCTCTCCTGAACTTCTCCTGCCTCTCCTGTGGCCTGTAGGCTGTCTCCCTCTCCTAGCAAAAAATGTTTGACATAGGAAAGAAGTGTTTCAGCAACCTGAGCCAAATGGGAGAAGGAGTGGGTTTGAAGTAGAGGAGTGGAAACTGCTCCCCAAAACAGACAAAACACATTTCCATCAGGAGTGACCACAGTGATACAACATCATTGGGCTGGGGTTTTTTTTATTATTTGCTTCCCTGTATTAGTGCGTTCAGCTATCAAGACAAACATCTTGAAATGTTTTTCTTCACAGTGGACAATCTAGAAGTCTCACAGAAGGAAAACCACATAGACAGCTGAATTCAAATTCTGACTTTCTCTGTGTTTTGGCCACAGAAAGATAATTTCATAAATCACACTATTCATTCTGCTGGAAATACCTGAGAAAGGCTTTAATAATAATTTTCACACACTACATCTGTAAAAACCTGCTATACAAGTGTTATTTCCTTTTAACAGACATCTGACAACTTTGTTCAATAGATGCACCCACACAGAGTGGGATTTTACTTATATGCTTTGCATTCATGAATTTCCTAGAATACTAGGAAATAGATATTTATATAAACAGGTTTCAAATATCACCTTGCCCCTGTACCCTTTTGTGGGCAAATCTGTCTATGAAGTAGAAACAATGAATTGCCTTGATACAGTATTTTCAACTAGAATACCATTTGTTGCTCATAGAATATTACTTGTGTCTTTTTGTTCATTCAGTGTTTTGCAAATGTAAAAACAAAAAAATAAAAGTACTGCCATTAGAATAAGCTCAACCTCTCAGACAAATAACATCTGCTAACAAGATGCCCCTAACACTGCAGATGGCCCTCGCATCCAAACCCAAACTGCCATTGTAAAATGTGTGTATTCACAAGTGAATGAAAATGTGGTCTTCTCTGTCTGTTTTAACTTCAGCGGGAATCACTTGAGATTACACAAGTTTTCATCTGATGAAACAATGTGGTCTCATCACATTGTACTTGCTGTGTTCCAGAGTGAAATGCTTTTATGTGTCTGAAGAAAGTGAGAAATAAAAATGCGTGTGATGTTTCAGAGACCAGAAAGATAGGTCTGCGCTATAAAGGCCTCAGACTTGAATCCAATCTTCTACTGGCCCACAACTCATCACCAGCAATCAGAATAGCTCTTTAATTAAAAAAAATAAAAGACCAGCTTATCTTCCTGAGTTCTCATCCTGGGAAATCTACACAACCTTCAGAGCCTCCAGAGGATCTCTAAGGGCTCCTTCAGGGCTGCTGCAGATGAAGAACCTTTGTAGCTCAGCAGCCTCCTGCATCTGGAGGAGTACCCTGCAGACAACTTGCAAAATGGGTTTGTCCTCTGATGTAGGTACACCCCTCCTATTGACTTCAAGAAACAAAGGAAACCTACTTCTTTCTCCTCTGCTGGAGCACGATGTGAATTTGTTTTGGAAAGGTTCTTCTGTGTGGGGTCCTGCAGACAAAAGGGCAGCAAGGCTGAACCCCCAGGGTAATATCTGTCCCATGACTCCTGGTCAGCCCTCACTGGGAGATGACGGGGTGGAAATACCACCTGACATTCCTGAAAAATTGATCCAAAAAGTTACCTATCTCTGGGCTGTCCTCCACACTGAGGACTTTTCTAAACATCTCAGAAACACTGATAGTATGAATGCCCTCAATGTACAAAGACAGATTGACTTCATGTACAACAACAGGACAGGGGTGTGTTGTAAGCTTTCCTTGTCACTGAACACCCCATTTGCTCTGGGATGGCACAGGAGAGTGCAGAGCTGCAGCACAGCACAGCAACGGTAAAGTCTGCTAAAGGCATCCCCAGCAATGATGAGTCTGATTTCTTAAGGACACACAGGAGCACCCTGTGCTTAGACCTATCCATCCCCTCATTTTGCCCAGTCACTTTTGAACCTGTTGCCTGGGTTCAGCCAAGCCAAGAGATAGAATTAAAGTGTCCCTGTTAGTTTTATGAAAAGAGGTGGACAGGAAGATGCAAGAATTTGCTAGTGTCAAGTGAGGGAAAAGTTAATGACATCTGTCTCTCTGCCAGCAGAGGATCCATGCAGGAAGGAGCTACTGGAAAACAGGCTTCATTATTTCTAGTGCTCATGGAACAATTTGTTTAATCGTACTTTGTATTCATAAAGGATTTCTATGCAATAGACCACCGAAGCAACCCCTCTTTTGCAACATGCCCATCTTTATGAAATCTTCACAATGGCTGATTGTATTGTTTAATGCCCTCACATTCAACAGTTTCAGATCCTACACATTATATCTTCCCATCAGTCTGGCGACTTGCAGCTTTTTAACTTCAGCCATTGCTGATTCGGCAGTTGTCTAAAGCAGTCAGCTTTTGCTTTGGCTTTTATGACTTCAGTGCTAACAACTGATCAATTCTAAATACTGACATTTACCAAACAGCAATGCCATCCACAAACAGGGATGCAAAGGGGAACACAGGACATTTTTAATCCTGAATTTCCTTTAAAAAAAAATAATTCAAGAACAGAGGGAAAATCTACTACCACCACACCTGTGTTGCATGTAAGTACAGAAAATGAGCACATCACAAAATCCTAATACTCTAATGGCCTAGGTGGCCTAAGTAGTACCCCACTCTATTTCTTTCCAGAGAGTGCTTTCCCAGGCCTATTAGGCCCACAATGCTTGGAAGGATTCATCTGGGTGAGAGGGATGGAGCTGAAGATCAGCTTGTCTAGGTGAGATGATTCCAAGGTAGTTTGGGAGTGTCTTCACCCAAAGTACTTAACAAAACATGCATGGGCAGAACCTGTAACATTTTCTTACTCTATAGCCTTTGTGGGTTGGTTGTTTTTTTTACAAAAGATGGGAAGGGGTAGAAGTGTATCCTGAATAAATCATAATACGGGTCTTGAAATTGAAAATACAACAGGCTCCATACTCTTTTCAGATACACCCACTTTCTTCTTTGTAGGTCATCAGCCCCACAAGAGGAATTAGTCTTAACCCTCTGCCAGCGCTCGACTGGTGTGCCCAGCAGAATGCTATGTGGTCCCTCGGGTGCAGGAGCCCCCTGGGGTAAGGAAATTTGTAGCCAGGGAAAGCTCAGCAAAAGTATTCAAATAGCACAGACCTGCCAAGTGGAGAACTTCGCTCTTTGCCTGGAAGGCTCTTGGAAGACACAGCTAACTGGGTGAGTGAGAGTTACCTCATTCCTGATATGGGAAAGATTTGCTAATAAGTGGGAACAGATGTGAGTGATGTGGTGGTAGCAATGAGATTCTCAGTAGGCTTGAGCAGGTCCCTTGCTTGCACACATGCCCTGGTTGGTAAGGAACAGCTTACTCATTGCAGCATCCAACAGCACATGGACCACAGGTCTCCACCTCCCCACCTGGGCCCTGAAGGAGGAAGAACTGTTACCTGCTCTGACCTCAGGAGCATCTCTAATATGAGGGTTGTGAGGAAACCAACCAAGACAGCAATTCAGCATAGTGGCATCTTATTAAAGAGCCACGTGGCCTCGTACAGAGCTGCAGAGGTCTCTCCTTCCAGTATCATGTTTTTGTCATGATACCAGGCTTGGTGACATTGCTGCAGCTGATAAACAGCACTTAGACACCAGAGCTGGCCTGTACTCCTCCACCCTCTGCCTAGCAAGGCTCCAAAGTGTAACTGTGGGGACACTGCTGACCCCTCAGCCATTGCCATCTTCAAACTGCAAGGCATTGGAAAATCCTCTCTCAGATTATTCCTTGGTGAAGACAGTGTCGTATTCTGAAGATGGTTTAATGACAGATTTTCCCCATTATATTCTACTATATTCTAGCTTTTGTTATTTTTGATGTCCTGAGTATTTTGTAAGGTTTTCTGTAAAAGTCACCACCAGGTAGAATTTCAAGCCAAGGCTTTAGTAGTCCACACCACCCCATCTTTCAGACAGACCTTCATCTCAGGTACTGCAGGCAGCTGAAATGAAGTACTGGGGGAGGCTATCAGAGCCCACCAGGGGCTGCTGAACCAGACTTCTGCTAGACAGTGTCTTTCTGTAAGGTGATGCTGTGGGTTTCTCACCGGATAAGCGGATTATTACCCTGGCTGACAGCTGCCTCACAGAAATAGGTCAGCCTCAGGAATAAGCTTTGCCTTCCCCTATTCGGAGTGAGAACCACCCAAGAGGAAAAGGGGCTGCTTGCAGGGTCTTTGTCCAGGGACCATTAAACTCCTGAACAATGGGTTGCCTCTGGCAGTGTCTCCTAAAAAGGGAAACATCTTAAAGTCAGTGCCTGTGGTTTTCATTGTATTACACTTAGGTATAAGTCCCATAGGGGTGAGATATTTTCTGCATTTACACTTGTTCAGCCCCTGTATAATTTGTTCTGCTCTGAGAAAGACATTTGTTGGTCATTCATGGGTAGCACTTTGCTTAAGGGACACCTGGAACCCCTCACCTCTGCCTCCCATCCACTTTTTGGATGGAAATTCCCATGCTGAGGGAGCATGAGGGTAGCAGTGATGTCAGATGTGCCAAAATGGGAGTGAGAGGAGGAGAGCCTGCACATGGTCTTACCTTCCCCACATGCAGCAGAAGTGACTGAAAAAAAAAGGAAGAACCTCAAGAAGGCTTGGAGGAGGCTGTTTTTTGGCCAAGGCCACCACACACTCAGCAGCAAGGCGCATGGGCTGCTCCACACAGGAACCAGCACACTGAAAAAGCTGTTGCCTGATGTGGTATTCCTCCAGCTTCCCAAGTGAGTCCTGCAGCAAGCTGCCATCTCATTTTCTTCTGGCTTTCTCAGCCCACCAGCTCAGTAAATGCAGCTAACACCCCAACACCAACCACCTGCCCTTCTTCCTTACCCACCACATACATGTGCATAGCCCAAATTTCAAAGTGGGGATGCAAGTTCAAATAAAAGTGTAACACCAGCAATGCAAACTTTAAATCTAAGTCTCATGTCAGCCATGTCTACCATCAGAAAAAAAAATAATAATAATAATAATAATAACTTGTAAAACTGGCAAGAAGAGCAAAACAAAGAACTGAAATCAAGGATATGCAACTTAGTTTTGATATAAAGATTTCTCCATCCCTCACACATTTTCCATGTCATTATGCCTCAGCCAATGAGTCTGCAGCACAGAAAGCTTGGAAAGTGATCATTATTGCCTTTATTTTTCTTCCCTCATTCCTCTGACCATCTGAATTGTGGTTAAAATCACTGAAAAATGTTAGGATAAAAGCCTTTTCCTGTTTTATCTGGTATGGCTGGAGAAAGACACAGAGAAAGTCTTACAGGAAACATTCTTCTTGTAGAGATTGGAGACTGAGAAATTAGGGTAATTTCACTTTTTTGGAGAGTTTATCCAAACAAACCCTTTTTGAACATTTAGCTCCCACAGACAGTAATGCAGTAAAGGGCCTGATTGTCAGCTGGTGTAAACTGGCTTAACTGCATGAATTTTTAAGGAGCTAATCCAGTTCCCCTCGGCTGAGGATCCATGTCTTGGATGCTCACCCCACGTACCTGAGCTGCTCTGTGTGAGCAGAGAGACTCTTCCCACTGTTTTCCCCAGTGAAACCACCCAGGAGGCAGACACTGGGAAGCAAGTCCCTCCCTGCCTGTCACACAGCAGCAGGTCTAGGGGATATCTATTATTTGGGGCTGCAAATTAATTGGCTTCTTGCAAACAGGCACATGCTGCCGAGGCTGCCGCATGCAGTGGTTTCTGGAGCGGCACGGCAGATTTAGAGCAGGCTTCGCCAAGCCCCGTTTCCACGTCCCAGTAACCACATGCTGGGGAGTGTGGGAGAGCTGCAGGTGAGTGACCCCTGAAGAGCACAGCAGATATTTGCCCCGAAAGGCTGGCAGCTGAGCGAGCCCGAGCCCAGCTGGAGCAGAGCAGCCGAAAGAGGGAGGATGGGCTGCAGCAGCCCTGGGAACCGCTCCACGGTCGGCAGTCTGCCGAACAGGTTGCTCCCAATAAAAGTGCTTCACCACTGGATTGAGGCAGCGGATGAATTAATTGTGCCATTTCCATGACATTCTGCTGCAGCTTGAACGTATTAATAACTGTTCATCCCCGAAACAGCTCTTTCCTCCCACATGAGGGGGAAAAATATCCATCTGAATTTTTTAGATTATGTGACAGGCTTGCAAACTGTTGTTAACTTTATCATTTGGGATATGGATTAGACTGCAGCGCATTAATTTATCAGGAAGTAAGAGCTGACGGTTCATCTCTTTTCTGTTATGACATCTGCAGTGAAAGCACGATGGGGGCCAGACAGACAGTGAGTAATAGACTAGAATATGAAGTTTGGTGAGGGAAAAAATGGCAAGGTTTGCTACAGACATAATTGAACCCATTAAGCAAAAAATAAAAAAAACAGTCAGTGGTCCTTTAGCAGATATCGCTCTTAATGAAATTGCAGATAATGAAACCTGCCAGTTAAAAGTGATATCAATTCACATCTATTAAAGTTGGCACAGAAAACTGAAGGAAAAAACAATCCTGTGATTGAAGACGTTTTGCTGGCATCCCCAGGGCTTTGCAGGCACCCCCTGATTGCTCCCCACCTCTTCAGACCCCATGGAGGGGATACACACAATACTGCCTCCCCCAGGGCAGGGCTCCAGCACACAGGGTGTTCTCCCACAGCTCACCTTTTGCTCCTCTGTGACAGATCTGCCTGCAAGGCCACGTGGCCAAAATGGTGGGAAAGGCGGAGGCCTGTGATTTGTGGGCCAAAAGAATTCATGAAACATTAAAGAGAGCCTCGTTGGCATCCTAAATTGTTAATGCAAACTCTCCAGCTCTGCAGAAAACATATTCCCGTTGTCATTTTCATTTCCCCTCGGCCTGTTAGTCCTCCAATTATGTGAACAGCTACTGATGAATAATTACCTAGCACAAAAAGGGTGAGGCTTAGGTATTTAAGTTTGGCTCCTTAATGCCAATGGGCAAATCTAGTTACATTATCTATATTTAATATGTAAGGGTCAGTGTCCACGAACTTCCAGACTGAGCTTGCCAAATCATGACAATACGGTAAGGCTATCACCTCACAGCAGTTCATAAGCCCGTATTTTATTTTAACACTTAATGCTAAACTCAAATCAGTTACAGGACACGGGGCTCTCTGCCACTGTGGGTGCCATCCCTGTCTTATTTCCCAGCTCCCCAGGGACCAGACCTGCTGTCCCAAATTCTTCAGGATTTCATTCCTCATCAAGGTATGCTTGTGTGTACCTGGACATGGCAAAATTCAGCACATGCAGCTAAAAGTGATGCACAAACATTTAGCCAAAATAGATTCAGGTAATTCATGCTGAAGGTTTTCCCAGGCACTTTTTAATTCATATTATGTAAACAAACCCAGCAGCAACTTTTTCCTTTGTTCCTACTAATTCACTGGGAACGTGCGTGAGCGAGAGGCAAAGATTTATGCCAGGAGTATTCGTGTAGTATCCATGTAATCTCTTTGGTTTCCTCCTTTTTATTTGTAAAAGGTATCCCTGGCCCAGCCCTGATGCAGAACAATGCCGCACAGGAACAAAGGGATGGCCCGGTGCTGGATCAGGCCATTGTTCTGTGGCACTCAGTGCTCAGGCCTGACAGTGGTCAAGACCAGCTGCCTCACAGGAGAGCACAAGAAACCTCCTAATGAACCATCATGGGATGATTTGCCCATAGGGGAAGTTTTTCTTACTCCTCATCAGTTAGCTGTTTCCCAACACCATGAAGTATGAGAGTTTGCCTTGCTTATTTTTTTTTTTTAATCTAGTCTAATGTAGTTCTCATTATCTATACAGATGTCTAGTCCATTTTGGATCCTGCTAATCTCTTGGGCTCAGTGGTATTTTGTGGCAATAAGTTCCCAGGGTTAATTAAGTGTCGTCTAAAAATATTTCCTTATCAGTTTCAAAACTTCTTTTTTCCTTTTGTGCTTCCTTATTGAGTGACTCCTGCTCATGGATTTTTTACAAGTGGCTAAATAAGATCGTGTTTTCTAACCTTCTCAAAATTTCTCATTGTCCTCTCAGTTTCCCTCATTTCATATATGTCATCCCTACACAGAAACAGTAGGCACCTTTTGATGTCTTCTTGTGAATAGCTCTTTCCAGGACTAGATCACATGCCTTTTTTACATATAATACTAGCAACCATCCAGTCGATACATACAGTCTAACCCAAAGAACTTCAGAAAGTTTCCATTGCCCTAACAAATAGACCAGACAGTCTCCAAAGACAAAGGCCCACTAAGACAAGCAATTCAAAAGCCAGGTTGCACAATATCCACCAAGCGTTAGCTGTCGTTCATTTGGGATCGATGAATTCAAACCCATCGGAATCACCAGGTTTACAAGGAACTTGCAAAGGAAGCAGCCAAAAAGGTAAAGTTCTCTACACCTGTCAAGAAATCCAAGGGGCTGGTTTGCCCAGCTCTCATTTGGTCATGCAGCCTCACTGGGCCGTGTAATTGCCGCCTTATCAGAGAGAAGTGAGCCTGCCCATCGAACAGATGCAAGTTTCCCCTGCTCTCGTTCAGCTGGGAACCCACTCGGCAAAGCAGAAATAAATCACAGGGAACTTGCTGTCATTTCTCCACCTTCCCGCACACACTCCGCTACTGCCGCCTGACTGGCTCGAGCTGGCGTAGTTTTTAAATGAAATCTGGGAGACTGGCATCAACAGCCTTGCCTAATTTTTAGCTAATACCTTGGTGGGTTCTGCATTCGCATCTGGCCGGTGCTGTCATGCTGAGCCTGATGATAACAGGCTGCTGCTCTTTCCGAGCAGGAAGCCGGAGAACTGCTACCCACAGCCTAAACACAGGCTGGTTCCAAGCACAACAGCACATCGCAGCCAGTGAAGGGTCTGCGGTGTGGGACTTCTCCCAAGGCATAAAAAAGAAAAAAAAAGAGAGAGAGAGAGAGAGAGGGGGGAGAGAGAGAAATGTGTTAACTGTGCTAACAGTGCCAAGTAATATGCTTCGTTAAAAATTTAATCACCTGCAAGTGCAAAACAAGTGCAAAGCAATCATGTTGTAATTAGCACAGCAATTAACACCTCCCTTTTCGATAGCACATGCATCCTAGGAAGTGCATGATTGCAAGTGTTTATGCTGCTGACAGACTAAGTTCCTATAGAGAGGAAAAAATTGCTTAAATAGATGTTTTTTTCCCCTTGTCTTTTTGGCATTTGGGCTGTTATGAGTCCGTGAAACCCCAGCACCAGCTGCCATGTTGGTTGTGTGTGAGTGCTGCTCCATTGTGTAGCATAACTAACAACCACAACTTGATCTGGAGCCTCCTGAAAGAAGGCTACAAACTTCTAGAGCCCCGCTGTGAAACAAAGGTGCAAGTATTAAAATTACAAGATGATTTTTTTGTAGACTAATGCTTGTCAAAGAGCAAGCACTGAGACTGCACTGAGATCATAGCCTCTGCAATACTACAGTAAAGTGGACAGGAGAAAGTGGAGCTGTGGCTTCGGGGTGGCTCTGTAGCTAAAATATGCCCAGCTCCATAGTACCAAGGGCTCTCTTTGATGTCTCCCCACATTCAAACAATCACTTCTCCCCTAAGACTGTGCTGAGAGTAATTTGATTCAGTTTGATAGACTGGCTTGGGAAAACACTCTCCCACCAGCTTTGCCCACACAACTGCTGCTCCTCTACCCATGCGCTGGGATGTCGGTGCTTGTCCCAGCAGGCTCTCCTGCCCCTTGTCACCCTAGAAAACCTGGGGTTTGGTGGTCCCACTCCCATCAGTCTCCCAGGACTGGCTGTCATTTCCTCATGAGGCCACATGATAAAGAAAAACTGACTCTCAGCATCAGTTTGGAGAAGTTATATGGGCTTAAATATTCAAACATATCCCATAAAATACCCTTACTTAGACATCATTCAACTTTAACAAATGGGCTGTGTTCATGATGGGACACCACACTCAACATCTGGGCAGAAACTCAGCAGCTCTTGTGGCTGCTCAATACAGCCAAAGAGCTGGTCTACAAGCTTGGCATCCAAAAGCTAAGTACCGAAAAGTAAGTTTCTACTTTGAAAACATAAACTGTGAAGCCAGTCTTGATGTTCCTCCCCTCTCCAGACACTGAGATTGTTGAAAGGTATTTCCATCACATGGTTCAGTATTGGGATTCCTATTTGCGAATTACTTTGAAGGTGTTAAAGCCACAAACAATCTTACTATCAGGTCTGAGCCAAAGTAACAAATAACCCTGCAATAACCCCAACTCTTGAAAAAGTTTCTTCCTGTGTAAGTTTATTGCATATCCTGAGAAATTCACATTTTCCACACCATTAATTCCATGAATTAAGACAAAATTAGAGCACAAATTCAGCAATTACCATAAAGCCAAGTAGAAGGCAAGTGAAAACAAAGCTGGGAAATAGGAATAGTACCTTTGCTATCCCAATATTTTTTCCCATTTCTTGAGCCACTGCTGAGGTGAGGCAGAAGACCAACCTGACATGGTAACAGTTTAATTATCATTTCAGCACAGTTTCTGACAACACCAGGGCCCTGCATTCACTCCCCTTCCTCCATCCAATTGACTTGTGTTTCACTACAGACACTTGGGTATTCCAATTGTATTTTATTTGAGGTTTTGTTCCTGGCTTTCACTGGCCTGCTGGCACCATTTTCTGCCTCCAGTAAGCACTTTCTTGGAGCCAAAGGTCTTTGAGATGTTTTTTCCTCCTCTCTGTTAGGATATGAGCACATATTTGTGTTTTCTTGGTGCACTGCCTTTGTGCTGTTCAGGTTAAACATGAGCCTGCCCCATCCTCCTGAATGCAGTTCAAGCATCCAGGTTTTGATGCTTTCAGGCAGCAGTGACAGACGCTTACCTCTAGCACACAACACATTGTATATTACTTTTACAAGTCTCCAGTATGATGTGGGCTATAGAGACCCAAAGTGCATCCCCTAGTTCTGCCTGGGGCTGTGCTGGAGATGGGCAAGAAGCAGATCTGTGCTAAAAGGCCTGCCACCACCTTTGTGAGAGGTTTGGGGTGATTTCCCTCCCTCTGCTGGAGTTCACCTTCTCGAAGGCATACTGCTTAATCATCCCTGCCAGACGTGACTTACACCCGAGGCTCATAAATGTACTTCTGAAGAGCGGTCATGTTTATACTTGAAATGCACTGAAACAAGCCACATGGGGAGTGGGGATCCTGAGGAGGATACTCCTGAAACACCAACCCAGGGTCCTCATCTCAGCTGACAGCACATTTCCAATGACACAAGTACAACACCATGTTGTACTGTACATACACATGGCATGTTTTTAAGAAGGTCTTGTACAATATGGAGTCGACACCTCCACTAACAAGGCATGGTTGGATTCCCTGCTGCCAAGTCCCCTTCTGAACACTGAAATGGTGTCCATCCAGTAAGGGAAAAAGTTTGTGTGAGTTTCTTGTTAAAATAATTGCAGTACAGGAGCAAGTTTAAGTAATGGGAGCCCCCGTTCTCTTCAAATCACAAAAAGCTGATATTTCTCACCAATAAAAAGTTAGGAAAACCATCAGAGCTAAGGAGAGCTCCACGCACATAGAAAAACAGAAGTTACTGTAACTGTACAAAAGCTCATGGTTCAAAAACCACGCAAAATATGTCAGAAACCTCTCATCTTGGGAACAAGCGAAACAGTTTATGCCCATGGGAATCAAGCAAGAGCCTCTTGAGGACAGGGGCCACAACAGAGAAAACTGTCTGGGGAAGGCTAGTGGGCCCATCACTTGACAGCAGCTTTCAGCAGGGAGTTGTGGCAGCATCCCACAGCAGCCACATAGGTTTGGGTCTGAATGGAGAGGATTGTGGGGCAGTTAGTGCAGCAGACTGGGATCTGGGATCTGCTCAAGGACATGATCAGCAGGAAATTGGCTGGTCTGGGAATTGCTCCATGGAGCAAATGCTCCAAGTCTCTTGATGGCTTTAGTCAAGTCTAAAAAAAAAAAAAGAGAGATAGAGAAGTATGGGTTTTTCAAGTAGAAGCAAGTCAGCCCACAGGCCTGGACTAACCTCCTGTGACTATTTCCTCACAAGATGGATCTTTATAAGACAAAAGGAGGAGAAACTTCTTTACTTGAGGAGAAACTTCTTTACTGAGGAGAAACTACTTTGAGGGTGCCAGAGCACTGGAACAAACTGCCAAGAGGGGTTGTGGAGTCTCCTTTTCTGGAAACATTCAAAACCCGCCTGGATGCATTACCATGCGATCTGCTCTAGGTGTACCTGCTTTAGCAGGTGGGTTGGACTAGATGATCTCCAGAGGTCCCTTCCAACTCCAACTATTCTGTGAAAAGGAGTCCTCAAACAAATCTCACAGATGGATAATCACCACAGACAAGCTTCACCAGCAGGATTCAGCTGTGTCCGGTGCCCTTACTCTGTCCTTGCTGTACTATCCGGCCAAGTCAAGAGCATCACGATGTCTCCCGAGGATGTCTTCGCCATAGTTCACATGATCATATTATAGATGTACTCATGGCAGTCAAACAGATTAATGTGGGTGGTGAAAGATCATGGAGAATTACATAGCTCTTTCAGTTAACAAGGTATACACCTTAAAAATAACACGAGGTGGGAAAGGAAGGAAAGTACTAAAACAGTGAAAGGAGATGGGAAAACCAAGAGCACCTGAACTGCAGGTACAAAAGGCTTGTGAGGTACTTAGGCTTGAGAGATATTTATAAAAGGTAAAAACCTGCTCCGTTGACCTATAGAATAAATACTACAGATTTTGTTAGTGCTAGGACTGTGAACTAGATCTTACAGTCTGTGGCTTGGCTCCCTCTTAGTGGTGACCATGGAGTTTGGGAGGGTGAGATCCCCTTCAGTAATAACCCATCTAATCTTGACAGATACTGCTCTCCCACATCTGGGGAAGATAATCCTTCCCACTGACACATCTGAATCTAGAAAAAAGAGCGGGGAGGGGGAAAAGCAGAGGAAAAAAAATCTGAATTCCCACTCATTTTGCATATCCAGGTTCCCAGGCACCCATCCCTTTTTTTACTAAAGGGGGAGAAGAAATATATTTAATAAAGATCTGGCAGGAGTATGATGAAATAATGAGTAGGATGAGACCATGTTACATAAATTGGCAAGACTCCAGCTTGTAAATGATTAAAACAAAAGAAAAAGGGAGTTTCCATGAAGGCTAACGTAAAAAGCATTTTATAATCAAAAGGCCTGAAACTATGGGGGCTGATGGGAACGTCTAGCAAAACAAGCCTGTTCTGAAGCTTCCAGATGATACACGGAAACTTAATCAGCTCATCTCAGTCAACCTTAAATCAAAGACAAGACTGATTGGAGGTTCAAAGGAAAGAGTGGTTTTGTGGCTCAAGAACAAGAACGGGATGCTTTCCCGATTCTGCCACAGATTTCCTTTGAGATCTTGGGCAAGTCACTTGTGTGATATTAAATTTCACAGCTATTGGGTGCAATAGTTTGCCTTATATGTGTATTCCAATTTGTCCTTGGAAATGGACTATTACATTTATATGCCTGGGTCTTTACACCCACACATACCTTTCACAGAGCACTGTTGCTAACAAGCAGACCTTCACATTTCCTTCTATATTTTTTTTCTTCTGTAAAATGAGGAATACCCCATATACCTTCATAGCAGTGCTGTCACACTGAATTAGTGCATAATATTCCTAAAGATCTCTCAGTAGATAACACTACAGAAGTGAAAGAGTTGTCTGTAATTTACTGCTATGAGATTAATAGTGTGCGCCTCCCTCTCACATAGACACCAAAAAAAAGAAAGCAACTTAAATGGTTACAGTCTCCCTGCTGTTAAGAGAAGCATCACTTCACAGTTCAACAGTAACTTTTACTTCTTCTTTACACAAAACCAAAATCCAGTGACATTTAACCAAGAATTATAACATCAAGAGACACACAGATCTAATTTCTGTTGGAACGGAAAACTTGTTACTCAAAATCAAATGCTAATTGGCTCC
Source organism: Streptopelia decaocto (assembly GCF_964273445.1). Classification (NCBI taxonomy): domain Eukaryota; kingdom Metazoa; phylum Chordata; class Aves; order Columbiformes; family Columbidae; genus Streptopelia; species Streptopelia decaocto. The sequence goes on from NC_138655.1 coordinate 92,198,649, forward strand.
AGCCTTTTAAACTAAGCAAGCTAAGAGGCCATGGAGAATGTACAGATCTTCAAGGGAAGTTTGCTAACCATATGCAGTTAGAGCCCAACCTTAATGTCTTTTTATCTTCCAGGTTTACAAGTATATGTGTGTGCACATTTTTGAAAGTCTATTCTTCTGTACACTGCAAATTCAGATGAAAGTTAAGAAGAGGAAGGTTAGATCAGGGAATGAGGACTCCTTTATACTGCTTCCAAGCTCTGCCCTGATGCATTGTGTAACCTTGGGCAAGTCATTTAACTTGTCTTGCTCATCCATCAGATAGAAATATGATGCTTATCTATTGCATGAAAATGAGTTAATTGCTGTTTGCCAACTGCTTTCATCTCTTTGGATGAACCAGATTGAATCCATATATGTGAGTGTATATAATTTTGCGTGTGTATTTTTATTTGGAGCTTGCTTATGTCTTGGAGCATAGCTTCTTCAGGTCAACACTGGTTATCTGCTTGGCAGGGAGCCCCTATTGTACATTTCTCATGTAATGCAAATCATAGCAATGAGAAACATATAAGTGAAAGGCATTACTCTTATCATTAACATTAGTTGTTGTTGTTGTTATTATTATTATAGTTTCACACTTGGATGCTGAGATAGGACCACTTTAAAAAATATGGCCCCAAGAAAAAAGTCTGCTGTTCTTGGGAATAAGTCTCTAAAAATAAAATTAATGGGAGAGGCATAGGCCCGGAGCTGCCTCTACACAGATGTGTTGATGTTAAGTTTCCCAGCGGCATCACCAAATCTCTAAATGAATTTACTGACAGAGTTTACCACTCAGGAACTGACCTATGCAAGTGCCTGGCCAGTGGGTGGTTCTTGCCAAAACAGTAAATCTCCTCCCTCAGGGAGGAGTTATAGCACTCAGGTCTTGTTTAATTTTTAGAAACAGAGGAAATTAGAGTGAGAGGCTCAGAGAGAAATAATAAAGGCAAATCCTCTAAATCTAAACCATAACCACTGCTCTGGAAAGAAGTTCAAGGGCTGTATAACCATTGAGAGCAAAGTCCTTTTCTAACCATCAGTGGATGCACTGTGGATGACACCTTATCTATGACATATGGAGCTGCCACTGCTGTTGAAGGATGTGGAGTTGCCTGCAGATGCCAAGTGGGCCATCACTGCTTTGGGAAGCAGGGCCAGAGTGAGGAGAAGACAACAGCTGTCTGGTGTGTTTGAAAGGTATAATCTTTAAATATATACAAGTGTTTACTATAAACTCTTGACATTCTTTCATGCAAGGTGCTCCACCATCACAGGCCAGGCCATTTTCAAAAGAGGCCAGATTCTCCAGGTCCATGTGACCCACACACTCACTACTGATGCTGCTAACTTTGTTGTGTGGGAACAGTCACCTTTGCCTCTTTGAGTGATAGCACCAAAACCAGTAGCTCTGCAATTAAGATTAGGCTCCACAAAAAGGTTTAACTTAGTGATATTTCTCACCAGAAAGAGACTTGACAAGTAAAAGGACCAAAACCCAGATTTGCTAATGTCTCATCCTCTGTCCCAGGTACCAGGTCATCCTTTCTCTGGGGTGAAATCTCCCGGTTTATGTCTGCATTTGAAAGAACTGCAGAGAAAATGTTCTTCCCCACAGGTGGGCTGCAAAGCTTTGAAATAGCTGCTCTTCCAGTTTCATGGACCACAACAGCAACACAGCATCCTCCATATCAAAGTGTTGACACATTGTGTCTGGATCAATTCCCAGGCCTCATGGTGCTGTCATTCCTCTTTGCCTCAGAGAAACACACATTTTCTACCCAGTAGCTCTTCTAGTTCCTCCTTCCATAGGACTGAAAGAATGGGGAAGATTTTATCCAGCCTTTCTATGCGTGGTTGAATTTTGCCCGTAAGGACTTGTTTTTATTCATCCCACACTTTCATCACACCAGGTATGAAACAAGTAATAGACTGGGATGCATTGCATGTCTATTGGATGAAATGGTAAACGCTGTTAACATGTTAACTTGCGTGATTTTTTGTTAAAGATTGCAAATTCAAGTTAGATTGGTTAGCTCATTTTATTGTTTCACTCTGCTTGCTTTACTTACTACTATTTATTGGTTGACTTATATAATGAGCATGATTAAATTAATATATTTTAGAGTGTAAATTAATTTCCACTAGTGTCTATTAGTTACAGCTGTGGATAAGGTTTAAATAAAAACACAGCCTGAAATCAGAATTACAGTGCATTCTAAATCTTAATGGATGGCATGGACCTAGCTTGCTCTTTGTTATATTTGGATATCTGGAACTCCCTTTAGTACCTCTTTAGTCCATTCTCTTTAGTCCACCTTTGAAAGCCAATAAGGGCAGATGTTTACACAAAGTAATTTTTTTGCTGTTTTTTTGGTTTTTTGTTTGTTTGTTTTTTACAGGGACCTAACCTTGCTCAGATACAGACATGCAGATCTCAGTGAAGTGATCAGATTTTGTAGACTAAAGTGGACTTGACTTACACACTGTTGTAAACGCTCTACAAAAATGCTAATTAAAAACAAGCTTTCAGCACAGGTTAGGAATTCCAAAGGATAACAGCAGAAGATACTGGTTACAGTGGCATAAAATAATTTGAAAGATGCCCTTTCCCATGCTTTCTGTGCCTCCAATGCCTTTTTTCTTGTTAGTATATTTTGGTCCTGCTCCTTTTTTGCAAAACATCACTATAAACTTACTCTGTCACACACACATATCAGTCTAAACTATTTTGTGGTAGCAAAAAGGTCAGTAATATTAAAAGAGGTGACTGCCACAGATGAGGGGCACCTGCATGTTTCCGTGTTTGCAAGTAGCCATCCATTATTAACAATGATGATTCTTGACTCCATGAAGTTCTTGAGAGTCACACTTATCTGGCTCTTCACACATCAGGGAGAAGCAATTTTTCCAAAGCATCTTTGCCGTTATTCTCAGTTACTAGTATAATACCACGTCCACTGGGATTTCAAAGAGGGTCCTCCTGGCTTGTCATATCAAATCAGACCCCGTCCTCCACAGAATCAGCTCTGTGGTTCACAGCACAACCACCAACACTGAACTGAAAACAGCGAAGTCTTCCTTGTGCTGCCTTGCTCATGGAGAACCGAGTCCTTGCTCCTTCACAGCTTTCGCTGCCCCTGCCACCCTTGCCCTTTCACACAGCCACATCTGCCCAGACAGTTTTTGCTTCACAGCACATTCTGCTCCTTTAAAAGCAATTACCAGGGGAATGTTAGTGATGTAAACTTGTTTAAACCTGAGCATGGAGTTAAGTCAGGTTTGTAATTAATCGCCTCATCACTGCAGTCATCCTTCAGGAATGCTGCACTGCTGGTTCATGATCAAGAAAGGGCCAGATCCCCAGCGGAGATCCCCCAAAGTGAACAAAATCATGGAGCTCTGCAGCAGGTCGGGTCTGACGCCTAGAAAGGATGAAGTGGGAGAGACGTCAACAGCACCCCACCACCCTGGCATGCAGAATTGGGGAGGGGTGTGCTGTGAGAACCCCTGGTACACCTCTGGTTTTATCCTGGGGAAAGGGTGCTGCATCTGGACATGACCGTTTTCCACCTGGTCAGGTGTCACAGACCCTTCTGGGGCTCTCACTCATCCTTGCCATAGGAAGGAGAGATCGTAAGTAACGAACCCAGTAGCAGCATGCAAAAACTAATAGAAACACCATGAAATGGAAAGAACATGTCATTGGAGGCCTGTCTAGAGACATGGGCAGAGGATGTAGAGGTTTGATGGCCATACCTTCTCCCTCAGGTAACTGCAGTAAGAACTAATGAAGGTAAAGCCCTCTGGAGCCACAAAACTCAAATTACAATTATCTTCTTTCTACTCACATCTAAATGCACCATGGATGAGTGTGATCAGAAGGTGGTTTTACCCACATGCTCTCTTGTTGAGGCTGGTCTCTCCTGTGTGTAGGAAGGGGAGTAGGAAAGAAGAAAAAGGAGAACCGTCTTCTCTAAGAATGACAAAAAAGTGAAGGGAGAAGAAGAAAAAAGAAAACCAGTAGGTGAGAAAGCTTAGGACTGAGGTAGCTGTGCCTACAAGGAAAGATCAGAGAGTGATGCAAAGGAGTACCAAACTGACTAGTGACCTGGACAACTTCTAGATCAGTTTGTGACCATCTGCCCAGTCTTTGTACCTCTTAGAAGTCTATTATGGAAGAAAAAGGGCTGAAGGGGAGATAGCTATTTCAGATAAGAGCTGCTGTTGATATTTGTGGCTTCTTTATAATTGCTAGTTACACTCCAATTAAATAACTATATAGAGGAAAAGACCAGGGTCGAAATTAAAGGTGAGCTGAATGATGTGGCCAGTATAAACTTCAGCAAAGGTCCTGCACAGAGAGTAGCCCAGGACATATAACAGCCCTCCTTCTTGCATCTGCCAGTGACCAATGTGGCCCCCAGATTTGATGCCTCTGATGAAGAGAAACCTTTACATGGGTTTCTGGGCAGACTTTCCACCACTGGGAGAAACAGGTATGCTTTTGCCAGTTTGCAGTCCTTCTCCCACATTGGCAAGTGGCTCTTCTGCAGAGATCTGGGGGAATTCTAGCACAAGGAGATAGAAAGGGCAATCAATGCCTATGATAAGATACACTCCAGCAAACTGTTTATAATTTTTCTCACTGGGTTGCAGATGACCTAGTAGGCTCTTTTCCCATCTCTAATTTCTATGAATCTGCAATCCTATTATTTATATTATATCTTGAGGGTTTCTTCAAGAGTAAATGATGTAATTATACCCTGCACCATAACATTTCAGGATCTAGTGTAATAGGACTAAATATGCAATTATGTGGTTAGTAAATGTAACGCTACAAAACTCAAAATCTATATCCATGTACTGTAGCTTCATAAGAAGAATTAGTTTCCTGTTATGTACACAGCAGATGTAATGTGATTATTGCTAACTGAAAAGTATCACCAGACATTCACATGATATAAGAAAAAATGTCCCTCCAGCCAATTCTTCATTTAAACATATGAAAATGAGAGAATTCCCACAATTCTATCTTATCAGTGAAGTCTATGCACACACAGTTGATTCTCCGCATCTCAGATCAATACTTCCCAGGCTTATAAATACACAGAACCCACAAGGACATACATGCATACACAAAGTGAAGATTCACATCTGGTGTTATTCCAGCAAATTCAGCTGAATTACAGGACAGTGGAAGACAGTCCATTATGCAACCTGTGTGAATTACAGTTGGAAGAAATAAAACTGGCCCCTGATATTTATACAACACAGTGTCACAGAAAGAAAACAACATGAAAGGAACCATAGCCCTGTGGTTAAGGAGCTAATCCTGGACTTAGGAGATACAGTTTCTACTCAGAGGTTTGCCACAAGTTTCACATATGAAAAAAGAAGAAAGAGTGAAGGAGAATGGAGAAAGGGGAAAGCGAAAGGGAAAGAGGGAAAGGGAAATAGAGAGAGGAGAGGAGAGGAGAGGAGAGGAGAGGAGAGGAGAGGAGAGGAGAGGAGAGGAGAGGAGAGGAGAGGAGAGGAGAGGAGAGGAGAGGAGAGGAGAGGAGAGGAGAGGAGAGGAGAGGAGAGGAGAGGAGAGGAGAGGAGAGGAGGGGACCTTTATCATGGGTCTTGTCTGCAAGAGGACACCTTGCCAGTAAAAGCTGTGATTTTGCACAGGCTGCATTCCCCTAGAACAAACACCCTTGAATTTCCACTTAAGCCAAGTGTGAAATGGACCTAGCTGTACCAGAGGAAAGCACCTTCACTAAGTGATTAATAACACTAGTTTAAAAAAAAAAAAAAAAATGCAGGCTTGTAAAAGCTCTAGCTTTAGAAATCACACCCGGCTTGGGATTCCCCTTCCCTTAAGTAAGGCAGCTACCCACTGGTTGAGTGGGAACAATGGGAACCCTCTGGTTAGGGGCTTCAGCTGCAAAACCAGACAGTGAAGAGGAAGGGCCCATTGAGCCACATGTCCCTTTGTACCAGCTCCGCTGCCTCTTGGTGGAGGAGTGACATATCACAATGTTCCTCAGGACCAACGTGCCAGAACCTAAAGAAACGCAAATGATGTTTTCCCATAGAAACCACACTTCAACTATAGAAGTGTAAAACCAGATGATACTTCAAAGGAGTGTTTTACTGTCAAGCAAACATCCATCAGGTTTTCAGCTGCTACTGACACGGGGTTAAATACATTCCTCAGCAAATACATACTTCCATCTCCACATGTATGTTAGACCTATACCTAACAGAGAGTAAAAGCCTGGTAAACATTCCCCACCACACACTACACATTGTCCCATCAAGCCACATTTGTTGTACACTAAGTTCATGTTTACAGCAATGTCATAACATTTAGCCATAGGCATGAGAAGAGACAGTCATGGTGGAAGTGTCAGTCATGTTGGATGTGCCGCGACGATGTTAAACCAGCATGAATCTTGTATTTCACAGGTAAACAATGAATAGCCCTTTTCAGACTTTGTCCCTGGCAACTAAATCTACCACAGCTTTACTCAAATGACAAAATCAAACTCACAGGGGCATGGGACCCCTTCATTTCACATTCAGATCATGGACACAAGGAGGTGCGTGCTCATATTAAGAGATGTTCAGGAGCCTCAGCATTGCCTAAGAATATTGTCTTTCTCCTTAGAAGCAATAAGAACCAGCCACCACAGGTGCCCAGGTACTATAGTCCCTAATCTTGAAGACTATAACAGAGCTCTGAACTCTGCTGCATTCTACTTTACACTTCTTTGCAAACTTTCTGTTTACCACAGGAGAATAAATAACATACCACCTCTCTTGCAGAGGGACAGTTCAGTGGCTGGATACCTTAAAGAACCATACTATTCTTTCATGCCTTCTCTACAGTCAGTCATTAAGATGAAGGCTAATGTGATGGGCTGTAACAATGTGTAGCTGCTCCACTTTGAGCTGAAAGAGTTGGTCATATTCCCTCCACCCTGCATTTCTGTCATGATATTGGCACTGGAAGCATTAGCTTTGTAGTCACAATTACATGAGAACTAAGTAAACTGCAAAAATTTGTAAACTGTTGCATTGCTAAATTAAATGCTGTTTTAACTAACAGTTAATAGTGTTTACTGCTGTGTAATAGTAATTTTCATTTTTTACTGTATCTAATGACTTTCTGATGACTCAAATTCTCTGTAGGGATACCAAATCATTACATTAAGGATGAGTGATTTTAGTATGCAATGACTGATCAGTACAATAATATGTAGACTCATGCTTCAGCTAGTAAATTAAATCATTTACACCAGAGTGTTTGTCAACCAAAAGAGTTCTATTACACTGCTGCATTATAATGTAGAGTCTGTTCAAAATAAAGCACATGCCATATTAAATCTGTGCTACTTTACATACAAAATCCTTAAGGAGCAAGGGTTTATCATATAGTAAGACCATGGAGAAGGACTGGTTTTCACAGGGAGTGGATAAATCCAGAAATTCTGGATGAGTCTACTGTATGAGTCTACTAAGTTGCATTAGACATCCAAATATCCCTTGAAAACTTCATTTTGCTCTTAGACCTATAGGAGTTAAACTGGCCACAACCAGAGTTTGTGAACTTTCAGATAAACAAACAGGTGACCCAACATCAGGACTTGATGTGATCACCCCATCGTCCCCAGACCATGACGAATAAAAGGGCAGTTTACTTTGGGATACAAATACTTGAAGAGTCTGCTGAAATTAAGTGGTCAAACGTCTCTTTGGTAAATAGTTCATCACGATCTTATTTTGAGAGACTAGATCAATTCTTTGCTTGAATAGGACTTAAAATGGAACTTCCCACTGCATTTACCACAATTTTCAGGTGTACATTTTGGTTTGGGCCCAATGATTATTCTGATGTCAAAATGTTCAGAAGAACTGAGAAAACGCTTTAGTGGTTTACGAACTTATTTTAGTGTTTTGCTTGGGGGGGCCTGATTTCCAGTAACATGAAAGCATCAGTTTCTATTCACTATAAATTGAACAGAGGGTTCTCTACTTTTGGAAAAAAATCAGACCCCAAAGTCTCAAGGTTATCTCCCAAAGCCAGAGGCCATGCACCAATATTAAACCATTGACTCCATTGACTTTGACCCAGTCACACTCGTATAAATATATGCAATGAATCAGAACCCTAGTTTGTACTGATACACTATAATGCCAGCCAGAAAACACCTGTAGGGACACAGTGTTTCCTTAGATGAATTTTCCCTGTTGCCTTGTGACATATCCTGTGACACACTCAGGAGGAAGCCTTGGAGGACAGTAAGAGATGCTGTGTGACATTTGCTGAGTTCATCTCCCAGATGTGGCACCTTTACTGTCAGAGGACTCTGAACTTCTTATAATGGGAGAGAGTCATGACAGATGGAAAGGCTTGCTTTGTGAACATATTTAAACCCACATGAGTATATTGCTTTTCAGGAACATAATGACTCATTCAATTTTTACACTTGGGATATCCAGAGTCACAAAAACAGGGGTATTTTGACTTGCGAAGTCTTCTTCATAAAAATGTTTTCTGTGTTGCTGCATAAGTATTAGATTTCTCTGGCAAGAACTAAAGAGTCAAGTTATCATGACTAGTTTACTACTTAGTGTGTTTCACTGAAAGGCGATTAATGAATGACATGATTCGTAGCAAGTCAACAGTCTCCAGTGATGCCCTAACACCTAATTCAGTGGGCATCTCCCCTGCAGAGGACAAGTCCACATCCATAGCTCTACATGACTCACCTATTTCTCAGCAGGACCTTCCCCATGAGCCAACTCCAACAAGAATGGCATCCTGAACTTTTTGTTGTTATTTACCTAAGCACCCTTAAAAAAAAAAGGCACAGCAAATGTTTTGAGCCTTTTGTTTAAAATATAGGAGTGTTAAAATATCTTAATAATCTGGAGGCTTGCCAGCTTGTAGGCAGGCAGTAAGTGTGGTTTAATTTTTGCACAGAAATCAAATATTAGCAAGGGGAACATGAACACATACAAAAAGACTGCTCATCTGGCCAACATCTGGTTTGATGGGGCCATTATTTCAACAAGTACTTACAGGCAGTTTTTTGTTGTTGTTCCTTCCTCCCAGAGCAGCTACAAACTAGTAGTAGAGATTAAAATTTCCATATAGTTCACACACACACACAGTTGTTTTGTACAAGTTGCCCAGAACTCCTAATACTTCCTCTTCACCCCCCTCTTTTTTTTTTTTGTTTAAAGAACACTATTATATTTAAATAGACGTGAGGGAAAAGTGAGAATAGCAGTTAAAATTGTTACTTTCCAGTACATTCTTGTATTACAAGTTATGACAGTGTTTATTACACATGTTTAACGAAAGAGCTAGACTGCAAACGTGAAAACACTTCCTCCAGGTGTAGGCTGGGATGTGAAATCAGCCATCTTAAGACTCAGAGGCTCTTGGTTTCACAAAGGCACATGTATTTGGAAGTTCAGGGTGTCCCACTGCTCATACTGAGCCTATTGATCTCCATCTGGATATCTCTGTCCTTTTTTTGCCTACCAGAAGAGTGGTATTCTTCCTGGAATCATTTATGGTCATAGGCAGATTTAAATGCACTTATTGCTATATGCTCAGGTGTGTTTGTGTGCTTCCTTCCATAATGCTTCTTCTCTCTCTCAAAACAGTGATAAGTGTGTACCTTTCTAGATAAAGTGGGAGCCATCACCAGCCCTGTGATTAAACTGAGCCTGTGATATCCACATGTGCTCTGACGGATGGTCTGTATCTACAAGGTCTTCTAGTGTTGCAAAACGTTCAAAAGCTTCAAAGAATAACCACGTTCTCAAAGTCAGCTATGGGGAAGCAACCAACCACCTTCCACACAAAGAAAAAGCATAAAACCCAAGAATAACCTGCATTGTAGATTGCAAACTAGTGACAGAAAAAAGAGCAATGCTGGAGCAAATCTTTATGCAAATATCAAAACAAGAGATGTATCTCCATAACTGCCCTGATTAATCTGCTTTTCATGGTAATGCCATTTCTTCTCCTAGTAGCACCACCTGTCTTTATGTTGCTTTTCTTCTCTGGCATGGCTGTGACCATTTCTGGAGTTGCCTTAATGCATAAGCCAAAATTATGGTTTGACTCCCCCTGAAGCAGTTGCATGGTAAGTATGGGTATCCATTTATTACAAGTAAGCCATCCTACACAACTTTCACACACAAATGGTGACAAAGGCTGGTCTGCCTTGCCATGAAAGCTCAGGACTCTAGTTTAGATTTGAACTGAAGCTCTCACTTTCTATCTCAAAATCTCACCTCACCCAGACCAAACACCTCAGCTCACCAGGGAGTGACACAGAGCATGTCACACCCTCTGCACATGGTGCAGCCTGGCCATCAGACCTCTGAGGCAGAGGGTCTCCTCACCCCCAAGCTCAATTCTGCTGGCTGCCTGCAAACACCTTTCTCCAAAACAGGCAGGATGATGGTTCCAACAATTTTTTGGATGAGGAGAAAGGAGAAAAAATGAATCTGTGCAGCTATTCTTGTCCATTGTTTTGGTATGGTGCATAGTTGTCATGGGGGAGTGATTTAGGGTTCTGCTTGCTGCAGAACAGTGTTTAGATTTCATAAAGAGAAACATGACCTTAAAGAGTTCGGTGGCAGGTTTGCTCTATTATTTACTGCATGGGGGAGATATAACAAGCCAAATGTTGCTTACCTTCTTTCCAGGTGCATGTATCTGTTCACGAAGCAAACCTTCAGGATTCTTCTGTCCCTGATGACTGTTCGCTCCAGGGCTGTGTTTTGAAGCTCCGGAGGCAAACTCCCAGGCAAGGCTTATATCCGTCACGATGCAAACATTTAGGATTCTTCTTCCCCTGATAACCGTTTGCTCAGGAGCCTGTACTTAGAGTTCCGAAGGCAAACTTTCAGGGGAGACCCATAAGCGCATGCAAAGCAGACTTTCAGGAAACAAATTCTCAGGAAAAAAAAATTTAATGGACTAAAACAGCAAAAGGGCTGGCTCAAGCTGGGTACCTGCACAGAGATTTGCCTGAGCATAGAAAATTACAAACTTTTATATCTTTACAGACCGTTCACACCAAGATCCAGTTCAACAGCAAAATTTCACCACCAAGTCCCTTGCTCCCCATTGGACCCTTTTTCCCTGACTCCATGTGGGCCTCTGTTTTGTTCAGTTGTAGACATTGGTTTTGGTCCATACCCTTGAAGGGGCCGTTTTGTCTGGATAGATCCTTTCTTCTCAGCAAAGTGCAAAATAGGGCCCGTTTTGCAGATGTCTGTGATGTCTCTGCATTAGCCTTGGATCATTGTTTTCCCAGTCAGTTCCATTTTTCCCAGCAAAATGTGAGCTAGATTTTACCTTCCAGGCGTTTAGTGTAGTCTGCAGTTGCTTTTGGTAAATACAAGCTTAAAATTTTAGCAAATCTAGTCTACTAAGTAACATGAATCAAAGAGTATATTAAAAATCATACAGACTTATATCTCTAAATAATTGATTACATTTGGTATGCATCTACTTAAGCTGTTCCTGCTCCAGCAGGGGGATTGGACTAGATGATCTTTTGAGGTCCCTTCCAATCCCTGACATTCTGTGATTCTGTGTGTGTGTGAAATGGTTAATATTGAACTTGAATTGGGCTCATCCATTGACCTGTGAGTAGTAAAACCATTGTCATACAGCTCACTTATTTTGCAGGGAGAGCTCAGAGTGGGCTCATCCAGGCTGTCATATTTATGGAATGAAGTGGTTGACTCGTAGTCAAATTGCATACAGTAGGAAAAGTATTCACAAGGCTCCCTATGCCCACAAGCCACCGGCATTCAGTGTGCCATTCTGCTTCCCTGTGGGTCTCCTGGAAGGATTTCTTAGCCTGGCTACAGCTCAGGCCTTTACCTCATCTGGAGCCTGGACCAAACTGCTGCTGGTTTGGCTGGGGGGTGGGGGTTGAGTGCACCCACCACAATAGTTTCCCTTCTGAAGGTGTTGCTACATCTCTAACTGGTAGTAGTCTCAGGTTTGAGGGAGAGCTAGCAGGTGCATGTTTGTACAGAGAGGCTTGCATGGAGCAGAACATAGGAAGGAGATGACATCTTGCCAAGAAAAAAAAAAAAAAAAAGCCAAAAAAACTATAATCTATCAAAGAAGATGAGAAAACGGGAGTTCTTCCCACCCCAACCAGAGCAGCCATGGAGTCAGCTGGGAAGACAAAACCTAGACAATATGTGACAGGTCGCTTTGGTAGCAGGAAGGGGATAGTGCAGCAGCAGGGCTGAAACTTAGCAATGAACTCCAGTAGCTGTCTCTGCAGGCCTGGGTAAGGCTCTTTGCTGCAGGGAAGTCTTCTTCAGGCTTTCCTTGCGTAAAGACATTGCTAACACAAGATGTCCAGAACATGCCTGGGGATCAGCTTTTCTTTAAATGCCTTCATGCAACTTGCTACCTTTCACTCTCTCTCTGTGCTTTCAGCAGGCTGCCTCCACGCTTACAGCAACTTTGGCAGCTCTATCAGCAGCTGCTTCTGTTTTCTGTACATCTCAGGCTATAATTAGTTGGTTACTTCTCGCCTCTGATTGACACAGCTCCCATTCCAGAACAACACAGAATGTGTTTTCATCACTTTGCATCTTTCTCAAGATGCCATTAGTGGGTAACGTGACATGATGTGAGGTAAATCACACCACAATGCCATAAACACAAGGGCAGGGCCAGGTTCACAGCTCCATTGTTGCAGTTTCACTCTGTAGGAGACCGGAGTTGCGTATTCAGCCCACAGTGTGGTCATAAGACAACACAACAGAAGAGCACTCATTTCTATTACTAGAGAGCACTTGTGCCATAGGAGTGTATTTATGTTCTGTGAGCAAGTAAATATAAGGTATGAATACACACACAAAGAGGAACAGAGGTGGAGTTTCTATGGAAACTCAAAATTCCTGACTTGTATAGTTAAAATTAACCATATCCTTTGTTAATGGAGTTGTGGGGACAAAGAAAGGTTGTTTTATATTTTTTTTTACTTTTTATGTGTGAAAACTTTCAATTATCTTTCTCTTTTCATCTCTTTCACACATGTTCATACACAGTTTCTACATTATATACATTATATATACAATGTGCACTGTGTAGCTTTCCTAGATCCCAATAATATTAACAAGAGTTAATGACATAAATCTCCCATTCGTTGTTGGGACAATAAACCTCAGAAAGTGCAAAATCACTGCATTAAATTAATTTTTCTTACTAGTGATACAAATACAGGACAGTAACATCCAGACTAAATAGCACACATAAAGACCCAATGTTGCTGGGTATCATGCATCATGCACTTATCTTTCTGTCATGCAACACTGAGAGAGAATGTTCTTAACAAAATACATCTGCATTTCCCACAGCAGCATCTCTTGCTAGGAAGATGGAAATAGCACTAGTACTTAAAAGCTTTCCACATTAAAACACCCAGTGATTGCCTTTTGCTTACAAACTTCGGTTCCAATTGTGCCATATATCACACGCTAAGTAGGAGTGGGACTGACCAGAGTTTGGACAGAGGACCTTCAAGAAAAGCTTTAGTACAGCAGAACATGGTACTAGTGGATGACTATTGAACCACTACTCCAGCTGTGACCCACTGGTGCTGATGGAGGTGCTAGTTTTTAAAAGAAAAATAAAATCACCGTTCCAGCCCTTTTTGATGAGAAATAGTAATATATTGCTTCCACTTTTGCACAGAGCTTGGCCTCAATTGTGTTGCCATGTATAAGTAATAGAATCAGTGCACACAAATTCCATTAGTAGCTGCAAAGTACTGTCAGGTAAGGAGTAAACTTAAGGACATCATTATTTCCATCCACAAACAACCAACAGATAAAACAATAAAAATTAAGCAATGGGAGGATTTTGATGTCCTGGGATTGGGAAGGAGAAAATTCTTCCTGATAAAATTACAGACATGATACTATTATCATAATAAGGCAGAGTGATATCCTTATTCCAACCCCAAATGGTTTATTTCAGCAGTGGGCATAAAGTGAGCCTTCGTCGTACCATCTGTCAGGTACCTTTGGGATCTGACAGCATGGAAAGATCATTAAAAATGTACGAAGTTGCTGTTTACATTAATAAAAACACAGGTTCAAAAATTAGGTTGAAAAAGCAACAACATTGTAAACATGCCTTTAAAACTAAAGCCATTTCCTCTTGCAGTGAAACATGTGGTTTATTTTCATCTGTTAGGATGTGACTACACCAAACCTGGCTTCTGCTTCCTCACTGTGCCACCCTCTAATGGAATTTGCACTCACCAAAATGAAGTGTGCATTGTACAGAGGACTGTCTCTGCTCTTTCACCTGGACAGAAATAAAGCTCTCATGTAACTGTATTTCGACTCCTGTACCACTACTTCCAGCATTCATATAATGAGAGTTGGGTAAAATTGAAGCCTATAATAAGAGTATACTATTCCTTTTTTAAAGGCTGACCTGCAGTTCTGGTTTACAAACCAAATGACTGTAGTCAGGCACATTAGTGCTTTAACCTTTTTATTACATTACATACATGAAAACAATTAAGGCTGGGATTCTTTCCAATGTATTATCATTTTCTGTTCCCTCTGGCCTTTTTCCATCCATTTCAAAGAAAGTACATAGCATCAACTGAACATTCTCTCATGTTTTATTTTTTTGTTTCTTTTCTCCTTAACAACTGTCACTCTTTCAAGATCAGCCAACTATAGAGTAACATGCAGCAACAGCAGCCGACAGCAGTGGTGGCAAAAACAACAACAAAAAGTTTGGGGGTTTAAAACTCCTCATAAAATTAAATCTGAGATTTAAATTCTCCCTCATATTTTATTGTCTTTTCTTTTCTTTTTCCTGTGGTAAATGGTAATTAGAGTCAATAATCTTTTGCTGAGAGAGCACCTTGTCCTCGCAGTGTTTATATCATCATCATCAAAGATCTGCCTTTAGGCCCTGGCGTGTTAATAATTTAAGGTGTGCACAGCCTAGTTATAGCAGGAAGCCTAGTTATTGAGTTTGTAAACCAGCTGATGATTTATGGGAACACCTTGCATGAGTCATGCTCATTAAATAAAATACTTCAGTTTAATAAGGAACATGGGGTAAACAGTTCTTCCCGTTACAGGGTGACTGTGCAATTGGAAATTGCTGAGCTTTGTCACCAGCCTTCGCCACTGATATTTTGTCTTAATTGTAATGTCAGGGTCAGCTTGTCTGTATGCATGTGCACACACAAGCATGCACATGCACGTTTCCCCCCAAAGTAGAGATAGAAAGTCTTTCACTGATGTTCTTTTTTTCTCCCACCCTCTCTGTTTCTCCCTCTCTCTCCATACAGCTGTTTCATAACTTACCCTCTGATAATGAAAATGTTAAATCTCTCTTTAAAAGGCTACTAATTAAGAAAACAGAAATGTTCATGGAAATAAAATTACAAGGGGAAAAAAATCAATATATGGTTGTTAAATGTAGCTTGCATTTGAGAGCCATAACCATATTTTACTTTTAAACACTAGAGTTAACTCTGACTCATTAGAAATTCCTTGGGAAATTGAGGCAGTAAAAGCCCCACACATTGGCCTCTTCTGTTTTACCAGAAGCAAACACGCTTTGCCCACCACTTTAGAAATCCACTGTATCTCCAAGAGATTTCAGTGGGGTACGTTAAAGTGTCATCATCTACCCTCAGACATCAAACATGCAGACAACATCATCTCTTTCTTATTGTCCACATTTTTCAGCTTTTCAGAAACCAGGGCACGGTTCCTTGAAGGCACTAAAATCCAAAGCCAGTACTGGGAGAAGAAGGAGTCGGTGCAGCCATGGCTGGTGGCTTCACTAGGCTGGAGGCTGCTCCAGGGCAAAATTGCCATCGTCTTCACTGGGGGGAAGGTGGGACTCATAGAGTTACAGTATTTCTATGGAATAAGGGGAAAAACAAATTGAGTAATAACATCAAAGCAGTACATATGCTTTTCTTGATGATTTTCAGTCTTATCATGCCAAACCACAGGCAACTCAAGTGGGTTCAGTTAAACTGACAAACAAACAATAATAAATTAGTTTTCAAAAAAAAACAGACAACTTTTCCCAGTAATCGAGTATCAGCAAACGTGCTATTACCCCTGCAATATTGATTTTTGTGTTCTTTATGGTTCCTTTTGATGTACTTTTCTGTATTCTTTTCACACGGATGACACAGTTGTAAGTTTAATTTTCTGAGGAATAACTGAACATCCTCAAATATAGACAGGCTGTCAGGCATCATTAGCAAATTTGTTAGAGAATATTGGGCCAGACTCACTTGTGGTGTAACTTTTTGATTTAACAGCACTATGCAAGTGAGTGATCTGACTGCCAATTTGTAAATAATGGTTTGAGTCCTCCTTTTTTCCAGGGAAAATAAAGTGTGAGATAACAGAGTACACACATCACTTAGGCCACCTCTCTGAGGTATTTAAATACTTTCCATTGCTTGGATGTTTCCTTTTTGCAGTCTTCTGTATGTTTTCATAACACGCATGTCAGCATAGGGGAGCACCATGATATAATTTTGCAAGGGGAGAATAGGGCAGAGAGAACCACGGGTGAGAACCACAAATGGAATTAGGCATCTCAGTGGTGAGGGATTCAGGACTTTCCACTGACCCATGCAAGTCAGATGCAGAGGCAGAGCCATTCAGGGACAGCACTGCCACTGCAAAGCTGAACTGCACAATCAGATCAGCTGGCAGAAAAGACATGGTGGCCACCACACTGCAAGGGATGCAGCCCCATGGCTCTGCTCTGAGGTGTCCACTTAATGCCTTAAAGGACAGGAACAGCAACAGTTAGGGGAGAGCAGAGCAGGCAAAGGCTCATTATGGGTTTGCCTCTTTTCCTGTTCTCTGCCTTGAAATAGCCAATACTGGCCGTCCTTAATAACAGCACACCCAGATGGCTGGACCTTCAGGGATTTGAGTTGTTCTTTCAGGCATACAAGTTGAAGGGACACCCAGAAGTTGACTTCTTAGTGTGTAAGGGCCTTAACCACCAAAAGCAAAGGTTTTTTTCTGCACAGCAGGCTCACATAGGATTACTCAGTCCTCCCTGCAGAGGCTGCTGGCAGCACAGCTGCAGTGACCTCAAGTGGGTTGCACAGCCCCTTGGACAAGTCCAGGGGCTGGTCTGAGCCCCATGCTCCTGCAGCACACTCCCTTGCATGCACTAAGGAGTCTAAACTGCAGCAGCAGTACTAAACGCATCCTTGGTTGCTTCCAGATTTCAGTTGTCTCCAAGTCAGGTGGCAGCTCAGTGACGTGTTTGAGAATGTAAATTTTGCAACTAGTAGGAGTTAGGCATATCCTCCTCACCAAAAACTGTCCAAGTCACTGACTCAGAGGCACACAAGAAGCCTGGGGCAGAACAGAGAGAAAAAATCAGCTTCTTCAAGGCCCAGAATAAGTGCCCTAATTCATAAACTTGTCTTCTAAAAGGGAGAAATCTTTACAATCCCTCAACCATGACACTCCTTACTCCTGGAGGCTATAGCAAAGGTGATGTAGGAAGGAAAGACACCAGACTGGGGGAGGAGTATCCATTTTACAGTTCAGTCATTGTACATGACTGCTTTGGATTTTTTTTTCACTCTTCAACTTTATACAGTATGGGTTGTGGTTTCTATTTCATAATCACACCAAAGGCAGAAAACAAGATATATTTCCTTCTTTATGCTGGTCTTAGTGGATGTAAGAATTGCATCAGCTTCACCTCCACAGAAGTGACCATCTCCTTCCCCAGCAGTCTCCCAGAGATTGTAGTCAATTGCCTTTTGCACTGTGACAGTGCTAGCAAAATACCTTCCTGATGCTACCCGTGAGTGTTATAGAAACTACTACCACATTCAGAAAAGCAGTTTTATGGTATTATTTCTATTAGGGCACTAGTCTGAGGGCATAACAGGGCAAGGGATTTCAGCCAGACAAGAAACGGGGAAATTCTTCCAAACCTGGTAATACAGATCGAGACTGAAGTATGATGCTCTTGACTCCATGTGTACTTCTGCCCATCTTGATTTCACCTTATATACAAATAGTTTGGATCCTATTGAAGTCAATAACATCTTGAGCTTAAGCTTAACCTTAGGCTGAGCTAAACCGAGGCCATATGGTATCTCTAATTTCCAGCACACTGCTCCCTACTGCTCTTCACTTTATCCTTCCTAATGCTGAGGCTCAACCAGCCTTAGCCATTAATATTTTGAACAGCAATAAATATTGAGACAGTCCTGCTGTCTTCCATTGCAAATGTCAGGGCTACACTTTCCTCTTTTTGGCTCAAGTCAATGGCAAAAATTTTGGATGACATAATTACTGACGTCAGCCAGCAAAAGCAATAATCTGAACTAAACGTCTCCCATAACATTAATCTCAGCTGCTGTGTGTTCCTGACCCCTGTCATGTAATAAAACATAATCTCCAACCCCACCCCACACCAGGAGATTGGAGGCATGATTAGCTCCTTGTCTCTCTGCAGAGTGACACTCTCCTACTGCCTTGTGCCCACAATAAACAAATGGTTGACAAAAGAGAATCAAATTAAACTGTTTGCATCCCTCTACCCAGAACTGGTGAAGAACAGCATAGGAACCCATGCCCAAGCTGCACTAAGGAGGAGTACTTCCACTACTGGAGGCCAGCAAATGCCTTTACACAATCCGATTTGCTATAGGAAAAACATACCATTGTTTCTTCCCTCAATGGTAGATAAGTATGTCAGCAAGAGTCTTCCTTTGGAGATGGACAAACTGGTAATTACGATTATTTGCATAAGAGTAATACCTAGAGACTATATCCTTACTGTTCCAATCTCTACAGCAAACTATCTGTACAGCCAATGCAAAGGATTTTCAGCCTAAGTACAGGAACACATATGTTTCAGGTTTTGGAGGTTTCAAATGAGCTGACACAATTTTGGGTAGTCCTTTGAATTGAGGTCAAAAACAGTCACACGACGTAGAAAGAGGAACAAGCATGAGTATGGAACTCAAAATGCAAGAGAAGAAGCTAAAGTAGGCCATTAACTTATAAAGCAGGTGTTGACTAGAAAAGGATTATATAATGGAAAGATACAAAAAAAAAAGAAAACACAAGGCAGTCTCCTATACATTCACAGGCAAGTGAACATACCTTGGCAAATTCATCCTCTAATTGGCTTCAGTTAAGTGCTCTATTCAGAGTGTCTTTGGGATAATTCAGAGTGCCACTAGGATGCCTGGCAATCAAAAAGCTTCTGGGACTTAAGCAAAGGAGTCACAGAAATATCCCTAATGAAACATCTCCAGAGTAACAAAGAATGTAATACAACCTCACCTGGTTTTGAAGGTTGTTTGTCAGCAAAGCTCAACAGGACTGCACTCCAGTTTAAAACTGGAAAAAAAAAAAAGAAAAAAAAAGGGGGGGGGAAAGAAAAGAAGAAAAAAAAAAACCTAATGATTTAACTACTGGGTTTATAAATATGGACAGAAATGAACCATGGTGAAAATAGTGAAGTCCATAAAACACTGGAAATCATATTAAGGACACCATATTCTGCACAAACTGCACAAACATGTCCAGAAAATTGCAAAATGAGCTCATGCTCAATATAAAGGGAGCAAGGAATTTCAAAAGTCTAATATGAAGCAAATGTTAGCCCTGTATTTCCTCATGTTCTATTTGAACCAAAGGCAACTCATATTTGTGCTGGGGCAAACTCAGAACCTGACCCATCAATGACTTTGGAAGCATGGCTCCAGATGAGCAGCCAGCAGACGGGGTCTAGGTACCTCCAGATAAACATCTTTTCTTGGCCAGCAGAAGATAAAGGTACAGAATAGCATGTCATCCTAAAACACTCAGAAATCTTAGTCATAGCCTTCAGTGTTCAGCTGAGGCATAAAAACAGAGCTAGAGATGTTCCTTTGTAGATAGTAGTGCACCCCACTGGAGATAAGATAACCAAGCAAGTGATTCTGTAATAAATAGTGTGAGTAACATAGAACAGAATCAGTGAAACAACAAGATATTCCTGAAAATTTTTGGTACATGACTGATGGATACCTATGTGAGTTAAAACAGAAAGGTCACCGAGTAAGCTGCCTCTTATTTGCTGTCGTCTTCTAGCTCGCTTTTGAGTGTTTTGATAAGGTGCACAGCACATAGCAATGGATTAACAAATTATAAATCCTAGTTTGCTTCACATGCGTTTCCAGATGTTAGAAATAACTAGCATAGATTACAAGTGGTTCGTCTGACCAATT
This sequence comes from Streptopelia decaocto, assembly GCF_964273445.1. Taxonomy (NCBI): domain Eukaryota; kingdom Metazoa; phylum Chordata; class Aves; order Columbiformes; family Columbidae; genus Streptopelia; species Streptopelia decaocto. The sequence continues at coordinate 92,218,985 of NC_138655.1, forward strand.
CTCTTCAATTTATCAGTCAGGAACACCATGCCAAGCCCACGCTATGCAATGTCAAACAGCCTGGCAGATGGCAAATGATAAAGAACTTGATAACAAAAAGTCTTGGTTGATTAAAAAGGTTGGTATTTGTCATCGTTAGAACATCAAAACACACCTCACACCACTTTATTAGGCTCACCAGTTTGGGGCATGTAGGTAGCAGACAAATCACAATCTGCCAACTTCTTGAGCAAATACAATTAATTCTGAGGTATAGTTACAGAAGAAGGGTATGCCAGGACAAGAGCAACATCCAAAGTTGCCAAATAGCTACTATCTAAATAGGAGAGATTTCAGCGAGTAAGTATTTGGGAGCCTGACATACTTATGACTATTGTGGCTGTGCCAAAGTCAAATGCAAGAGGCCTGCATTACAGGAAGGCCTGCAGGAGGACCTGGAGCTGCCAGCTGTACCTTGAGGACATCCAAAAGCAGTTGGCATGGCTCCTGTGCTGGCAGAAGCGACACATGCCCACTGACAACAAAACCAAAATGCAAAGGCGACACAGATGCCAGGTGCTGCTGAACAGATGCTGGAGATGAGGAGCAGAGCACATGACAGCAGAGTCCCGGGGGTGCTCAGAATGTGGTTGCTAACCCAAGCCCCATGAAGCTGAACAGCCTCTTGGCATTGAGGGGTTTCTGGTCTTCTCCCTCGCCCTTCCACACATGTATAATATGTGCATTCATTTGAGCACAGGTTCTGGGGGCAGAAAGATCAGCTATTGCTACCAGGGCGGAAAACATCCAGAGAATTCAGCTCTCAATTGCTATTATTTCAAAGAACTTCCTTGTAATATGACATATAATATAATGAAAAGCAAAACATTTTTTTTTTTTTTTTTAGGAGAAGGACCCTCCAGAGGAAACATTATGGCAGCCACTGGATCTGGCCCACTGTTGGGCAAGCACGTCTCAGGCACATATTGAGGACAGTGCACTTAATATTTGCCACGTCATGGACATGAGACACACAGGCTGAAGTGAACTCTGCACATCTACACCCACAAACATACCAAGTGTATTGTAAATTGCTTCAGATTATCTGCCTGGAGATTTTTGAAGGATTGAGTTTCTCAGGGATGCAGATAGGGACACAGCCAGCCCAGAATCTTGCAAGAAAAGCAGCCGCAGATCATCATGGTGGGGGGAGCTTTTTGAGGGATCCAGTGGGGGAAGGACGCCAGAAACCTGACATATCATGCAGAGTGAACTGCATGGGGAGTGCCCATGCTGTGATCAGAATACAGTGTGCAAAGAGAAATGAAAAGCCCAGTAGGTGTAGGGCACGTGGTTGGTAGGTTGATGCCCTTGCTGTTGCCATACCTTAGCAGTTAGGGACAGGTCAGCTCACTAGATTAAAAACTAACACACAGTACTTATGCTGAGGTCAGACTCCTAGTTGCAATGCAGATGTACTCTGACTCAGACTGGGGAAATAATTGACATGGGAACAATAATGAGAAAATCAATTGCTAAGTCAGATAGCATCGACTGCAATGAAAATTTTGTGCATGGAGGATTTGCAGGATAAAGACCCAGGTTTTCTTTTAGGCTAGATGACTTGATAGAGATGCAAGAAACAATAATGTGGTTAATATTGCTGTCTTTGTTCCTCTAAGCTTCCAGATGGAATTCAAAAGGAGTATGGCCTGATGACTTTCTAGGGTGATTCTTCAGCCAAAGTTTTAGGCTGTGATTCTGTAAATGTTCAAAGATGTGCATGACTAGGACCTTGTGAGACTGGAATTTTATACTAATGGCCTGGGCCACTGCACAGTTTCATTAAATTTAACATTAGAGCTAAAGTATGGGAAAAAAAAAATGCACCTCAATGTTATCCTGCATATCTCTGCTTGTATGTGGGACACTTCATCACACAAGGCCCACAGTTGTTGTGCTATTATTTGCAGCAGTTTGCAGCTGTACTCAAAGCCTTTAATCAGTGCTCCATTAATTCAGGCAGCATCCAAAGTGTAAAAAAAGCCACCCTTTCCCCAAAATGAATACTATCTGAGAACACTTAATAACATCATGAGCCATTCACTCTGTTTCGCATGATGTTATCTTCATCTTCTGTCAACAGCATCTACTGAAAGATCGATAGCAATCTTAAAGAAATGTTTATTATTGTCTTGCCTCTCACACCTGCCCCATAGTAGGTTTGCTCTTTGTCTCAGAGGCAATAAAAGTGTAGCAAACTGCAGCAGTGACATGCCTTCATTTTACGGTGTTGCATTTTTGTTACAGGATTACAGTGCTCATTAAAGACCATGCGTACATCACCACCACTATTTCTTGACTTGGAAGAGCAGAGTAGTTGTCCACCAGGAGCTCTCTCCAGAAATACATTCATAGGTACTTGTGCACGCGTGATAGAGACATAACACACACACACACACACACACACACACACGCACACACGCACACACACACGCACACACAAAGAAAAGAAAAAAAAAAAAAAAACGCCAGGCATGGGTTTAGCCTGGTTATATTGATGAGTATGAAATACTAGGATTAAAATCTTCCCCGTGAAACGAGACGGCCCAAAAAATTTAGGTGCAAAGGTGGCAAACGGGTTGGGGGCGGGGGGGGGGAAAGCGGGGGGGAAGGGCGGGGTGCGCGTGTACGTGTGTGGATACCCCGGACTGTTTTAGCAACAAACCCGACGGAGACTCCCTCCCTTCCCCGCATGTGTCTCTTCAGAGAGCGGTTTAAGGCGCGCCCGCCAACACGCCCCGTTTTGCGGGTGGGTCCCTGTGCGCACCCTGCGCCTGGCGCGGCAATGCGCGGCGCTACGCGGCCTTGCGCGGGGGGCCTCCCCGGGCGGCGGGTGGGCCGTGCCGAGCGGCAGCATCCCCCCCAGGCGGCTCCCGGCTCGGCGGCAGGGGGTCGGGAACATGTCGTGACCGGGACCGGCACCCCCGAGGGCGGGCGGCGGCGCTGGCGGCCCCCGACGGTGGCAGCGGAGAACAAAGCGAGACCGGGCGGGAGGGCGGGGGGCACGGGCACCGGCCCCGCCGGGGAGTGGGGTCATCACCCGGCGAGGAGCGAACCCCTGGTGGGGTTGGGAGGGAGGTTTGCGCCTCCCTTGGCGGGAGGGCTGCAATTTAATCTGTCGTGATTGTCGCGGCGTGTAGCTGCGCGGCAGGCTGCTCATCCATCCACACGCAGGACAGAATTTACTTGTTTTTGCTTGGCGAAAGAAAGCCTGGGCGAAGCGGGCAGATCGCCCCAAATTAAGCATACCGATTTCCCTCCTGTTACTAAAAAGCCCGTGTTCAGGAGAGGCGTGCCGCTTTCCCGAAATTGGAGGGAAATGTTAGGACTGACGTCATCTTATCGCCGATATATTTTTTTAATTAGGAGGCAGCTAAATGAAGAGTGATGTAGAACATTGGGAACATAATTATCCATTGTGCTGCAGAGAGCCGCCTATAGACTTTTTTCTTTTTTTTTCCCTTTCTGAAAACTACCAAGAACCTGGGGAATTCAAATAATCTTCCGATGCTTGTGCGTGGATGGAGCCTGTCAGACCCTGTGCAAGGGCTACTGACAAACACAAAGGAGCAACAATAACTGCACGTCACTTACAGCACTGCAAGACTTATTCATTCATCGTAACATAATAATTCTAGATGGTCGTTGAAGAGAAGCATACGTTTTGGGCAGACATCAAAAGAACAACCAGGCATTTAGATAAGACAACTAAAACTCAGTTTTAAAGTTTCAGATCTAATCCTGGGTAAAGACCAAACAAAGAGCCAGAGAGCAGAAATTATGTTATTTAAACTGACACCACCTAAATCGGATCCTTTCTTTTGCGATCTCACATAAACACAGTGTGTTCATCACATCCAGCCAGCTTCATTACTATTTATATTACCGTACACTGGCTGCGTGCAGTCAATTCATAATTGTCCAGTTTTTCTAATTAATCACAAAAGATTTTTGTTTTGCCTACAGCTACTTCTGGGGTGACTCACAATGGCAAGCCAAAGCTCATACATCAAACACAGACCCTCTTTACTCCAGCCTTCTGCTGGAGGAGGCTGCTGGGCTCCCCTCTCCACGGTGTGGCTCAGGGGGCATGCGCGGCCCCGGGCAAGAGAGAAGCCCTGCGCTCTGTCCTCTGCCGTGTGACTTGTTATTTTTATCTTATGCTTGCATTCTCAGCCCAAACCCAGCCCAGAGATTTTTGGCAAGATTTCTTAATTCAGAGGGTTTTGTTGCCCTCTCTCTTAAGCACACGCACGCTCCCCTCTTCAATACCTGTGCAGCTTCAAAGGAAACAAGCGGGAGCAAATATTGCATAAACTTCTGCACTATCAATATTTTCTTAATGAGCTCGATGTAACCAGGGGATGCTAGCAGAGGGGCTGAGCCAGCTACTGCATCTCTCCAACTTCAATAGCAACAAGGCTGGTTGTGACATTTGCAGTAGGCCAGGTCGCTGGTGCTTCCTCTGCCTACACCATGAAGAGCAGCTACTCAGATGAATAAATTCTTTTGGCTGCAAGGCATCTACTTGTGGAAGTCACGACTTACCAACCTGAGCCAGAGGACAGTGATGTGAATTTTGTTTCTTGTGCTGCCAGAGGTTTAGGCAGGCAGAAGATATTCCATGAACAAAGAAATCGGGCAGTTTGGCTGATAACAACATGACAATATGTTCTTTCTCCACACATACTAAAAAAAATGCAATTCTTATTCAAAAAAACTATCACTATTTTTTTTGTTGTTTTTATCATTTATGAAGTTTGTAATACCAAAAGTCAGCCCAGTTAAGATCCATTGGATTCAACTGAAGAGCAGAAAGCAATAGAGCCACAGTGCCTTTAAAGTGCAATCTAACTTACGGCTACAAATGTTGTTAATTAGGTGGAAGCTTTCTGGTAAGATGCATCTATCAATGCAATCTTCCTTGATCACATTCTGCCCACTGCTGGGTTTGCAAGGAGTCAGCACAGCAACAGGAGAGGAGCATTTTATTAATCAACCCTGCACAGAGCCCCATACTCAGCCTGGGCATTTTGGAGTGAAAATGGCTGTGAAGCCAAAGCTGGTTTCTATTCAAAGAAGCCCGGGAAAGCAAATAGCTACAAAATCAATGTTTTTTAACAGCATGGAGGAGAAAAATTTGGTTTTGGATCTGATGGCATAGAGGAAAGGGTATCTCTGATTTATTACATAAGATTTCAAGTGAATTTGTTGGGGGAAAAATGTTATGTTTAGAATGCCTGAAAAAATATGAATTAGCAAAAAAAAAGTAACATTTTCATAAACTTCTGCCACATAGATTATTTAGCTGGCAGCAGAACCCTTCCTCTGCAGACTCAGAAGTTCCAAAAAATTGGGGGTGAGCGGGAATAGGGCAGGGAGGAAGAAGGTTCCTTTTCCCAGGTCACCCAAAGGATAAATGATAATGTAGGATTTCTGAAAGTACTTCCATACCTCCCAGTGTGGCCCAGATGAAGACATCCTGGTCTCCTTGCTTGGGAACTTAGAGCACCCCGAGTAATCTGCTGTCGTTTTTAAAGCCAGCCAGGAGAAAAGTGCTCCACAGAAACTCCTGCAGAAAGAAAGTAAGGTTTACACTTCTGCAGATAAGATAATCTGTCAAAAGAGCAGATTCAAAGGATAACTCATGAGAAATATTTTGAGGGATCAAGCCGAACTGTTGTATTCCCAGGGCCAAACCCTAGTTTTCCACCACAGTGTCTGCTACTTTGCATGAACATGCACAGGGACTGCATGTGACAAGAACACAACCATCAGCCCATGACACCGGCCTCTCAGATGTGCTGCTCTGATGTCAGGGGCAGCCTTGCAGGAGTCACCACAAGCCCTGACAGTGTGCTTTGCTTTACACTTTCCCACCCACCATCCCATGAGTTAATGATAGCTAAACCTGCCCTCCTTGGTGTCACCCGCTCTCTAGGACCCACCTTTGTTGTGGCATGTTGGCCATGATCGCAGTTGACACCAGCAGCCCCACCTGAGGCTGCTGAAATCCTGGTGATAGCTAGGCTGTAGATCCTGTGCTCCCTCCTGGCTCTTTTCAGTTGCAGGAAGCCAGATACAAAGCTCATTGAGCCCAGGGGAACATTTTTCAATCGGCTTCAGCAAGCAGGTGAGGCTCCCATGGTCTATTGCCACCTCGCTGTAAAGACTGTAATTTTGCTGGGACAAACTGCTTATTACCCAGTTGCAAGCTTATTAATAACCATGGGCTGTGATTCCTCCTAAGGAACTGAGGGAGGAGTTGAATTAAATGTTATTAATACCAACAATATTGTGCTAACACAGGAAAAATTGTGGTATTAATAATAATAATGTTATCTTAATCGCAGTGTAAATATAAGGTAAGTAGTGTACCTGGCTTCTGAAGAGTGTGAAGCCAAATGATTATTTCCTCTCAGGGCAGTGATAAACAACTCAGTCTTACTGAGTTTACAGTTTTATTAATAATTGGCTTGAAGGGAAAAAAAATATATATAAAGTGCAGTCACAGGTTAACTACGTTATAATTACAGGGTGTAATTTCAGCCCCTGCTCCTGGAGTGGAAGGCACAGTTTTTATCTGATCAGCCTCCATCTGTAATTCCCTACTAGGTTTGGGGCTAAGTATTGCTGTGCCGGTTTTGAAAATGACTAAGCAGATATACAGAGATTGCAACCAGCCCCGGGTCGTGGCGAGCTGGTGACAGGTTTGGGAGTAGGACCTGCAGCCATGGGCATTTGGTCACTGGAGCAAAAAGTGGTGCTGGCTGCACGGCCACCAGTGTGTATGGGTTCCCACACTGCCTAGGTAGGGTTTTGGAGCTAAGCCTGGTGGTGTTGCCCAGGGTCGTTTTGGGAATGTCTGAGCTCTGGTGATACGGTGGCCCCAGTTACAGCTCCTGTTGCCCTGCTGGAGCCAGGAGAGGGTGTCTCCAAACAGCTTTGGAGATCTCAATGCCCAGTCACCTTCTCAAAGCACTCTGCCTAATTCCTTCCAAAGCCAGCAAATAATTGGTCACAGCACATGATCGAAAAAGGGACCTCCAAAAAGGTTTGCTTATAGGCAGCTGCAGCCACCAAAATTCAAAGCTGAGAGCAGCAACAGGGACCAGTTAGGACTTGAGTGGTATCTTCTCAGGAGAGAGAAGAAATCCATCTTCTGCTGTTGTTGCTTCTTGAATTTTTCACACAGACACTTCCCTGTTTTCACTGGAAAGCTGGTTGTGAAACCAGCCTCCAGAAAGGGGAGGAGGAGTGGATGCTATTTGCATTTTTCAGCTCTCTGTCTCCTCCTCAACAGAAATCCATTCAACTTCCATAAGGCTCATCCTAAAGCAGGGGTAAAGGTTGCCTCTTTTGCCTTTTCTTTTTTTCAATTGCGTCAGCCCACACATTTTAGTTAGGACAGGTCAGCCCCCGTTTAACAGGTTATCAGGTGCAGGGACACACAGAAGCATCAGATGGCTTTTCCTACTGTGCTCTCTACAGAGGCTCAGCTAACTTACACAGTCTCTCATGGTCTGCTGCAGGCAGCAGTAGATACTGAGCCCAGGAAATTGAAATATCTGATCATGCTCCAGTTTCTTGAGCTTGTACCATGAGCTAACTCAAAGCATTGAGCAAGAAAGCCAAACATTTTCTCGTTACACAACTAATGCTTCGGTATCTCCTTGGGGAAAACAAAAACGTTTAAAAGCAAGGTGTGCAGTACCACTCCCCTCCCACCAAACTCAGAAGCCTGTGTTGAGCAAGGTCCTGCTGTCCCTCATTACTCGTGTCTCACACACACTGCAAGGCAGGGTGGAATAGCTCTTCACTTTCCAAGGGGCACTGCAGATGGAAAGCTCATTTGAGAGCTGCTATAACTACTTCCTAGTGGTGTCATATCAGTGGCAGCATTAAACTCTTCCCTTTCAGCCTCTGTGACTTGACTCAGCACCTTCCTTCAAGATGCCCTGGGTCACTTCCTCACTCGGTCAAGGAAGGCCAGAACCCAGAAGGAATATTCTGGCAGTGTCAAAAGGTCCTGTTTGCTGGATCCTTTGAGATTGCAGTGAAGTGAAATGTTTCTCCAAGAGCCAAAAACGCAACTCTCAACATCCAGGCTAGCCCTGGTGATGGGAGGGGGACAGGAGCAGGGTCCCACTGGTGCACAAGCAGCAACAGGGGAGACACTACAGCTGAGCAGAGCTCCAAGGAAGGGGGAGAAAATGTGGAGTTTGCAGAGGAGCTTTTTGTAATAACTTGGGAATTTCTACCACAGAGCTATGTGAAGCCTATATCTGTATTTCCTTAACTAAAGCATTCTTCACTTGCATTGTTTAATAGGAAGCAACTCAATATGTTGTACCAGCTGATAATAGGTGCACTTAGTCTCTAGCATCCATGCCCACGATTTTTTTCCCTCCTTCTTGTCTATGGGCAAGTCTCTGGGGATTACATCACCTCCTCTTGTCTTTTAAATCACTTTTCTCTCAATCTTCACTTCCGCTACAGACAATCTCCATGAAAGGGGTATCCTTGCCCCATTTATCATTACATTATCTTTTTAGCCTGGTTATTTTGTAAAAGGACTTCAAAGGTTGACATAAAGACTGTATTGCTTCAACCAAGCCATAGCTGGGTGAGAACAAGCAAGCCTACCCAAAATTGTTGGTATTTACCCCTTTGCAAAAGGCAGACAGGCAGTGCTGGAGGCCACTCTGCTGTAAAGCTGCCAGAACCAGGGGTTTCCTCTTATTTCTCCAAAAACCTTTCACAGGAAGCCAAGTAGTACAAGCAGCAAGGGAGGTGGCTGGAAGTGACTTTCTGTCATTCAGGTATTATTGGAGTGGTAAGACAAACATAACATCTTGACATGCCGAGTGGTTTTGCCTGCTGATGATAAGTTGGCTAGTCTTTGACAGAGCTCAGCTTGCGCAGGAATTACTACTGTGTTGTGTTTCTGCCCCCACACCTTTGCACCCTCCCTAGTTAGTCATCCAGTTCCCCCTAACAGATTATTTAAAATCCAGCATCTCAGTAAGACCCTTGGTCACACCTGGAGCATAGTTATGTTGCCAAACACAAATAATTTCAAATTGGTGGGGTGACTTGGGAAAAAGATTCGAAAAGCTTCAAATGGACTCCAACATACCAGTATGGAGCTGTGGGGCAGGGAAACCGCCTTCACCAGGATGCTCGAGAACAGACCAAGACTGATGTGCTGCCCAGAGAGAACTGATTTCTGCCTTAAATGCACCCCCTGGATCACGGGGTGTAATTCTGGTTCACCCTTACATAGCTTGCAGTGCACACAAGAGGCCCCTTGCTACATTCCGTGTCCTTCCTTGGAGAGTAGGCCTTATGCTGTGATTTTTTTTTTTTTTATCAGGCTATAGAGGATATATTTTATCATAATGGTTTCAAATCCAATGTGTACAGGCCAACACAAATAGGGTATTACAAGTTGAAGAACTGTACCTCAGGCACCATTTTATTAGAACTAGTGTTTACATCAAACAATACATCCTAAGTACTTCATATTAAGCTTGGACAAATCATTTGCCCGAGGATTAGGGTGTTGCACCATTGAAATGTAATCCTTCTGTTGATTTTTTTTTTAACTGCCAAACCAAACGTGGTAAAATCAGTAACTGTTAAAAAAAACACAGAAGAGTGAAAACCTTAGTCTCAATTTGACGTGTCAAATAAAACAAAGGAAAAATTACCAAGGTGAATTTGCAGACAAGTATCTGAACAGCAGGTTGGATTTTCCTCTGTGTAGATCAAAAAAACTCTGCAGGGAAACAAAAAAACATAGCAGTGGGTTTAATTGTTCCACCGTAGGGGGTGAGGAGGGAAAAGAGGGCTGGTCTGGCTGCTCCCCATAATGCATAGGCAACCCTAGCACATGGGCATTTGTGCTCAGTGGAAAATTTGGGGAGCGCAAGCAGGGGCAAAAGCAGTGGCCAGAGCAGGCTGTGTCCCATGAGGTGATGTCCCATGCCCCAGCAGAGCCTGGGCAGTTGCTCTGCCCCAGAAGAAGAGCAAGAGGGAGAGCCTAGCTCTTCAGGGAAAGGGGATGGCCTCTGCTCCCAAAAGTGGAGAAGCAGGTGTTGAGATGTGACACACAGATGTGTAACACTAGTTGTGAGGAGATGCAGGCAGTAGGGGGACAGCCCCCCCAAAAATTTGCGGTGTTCCATGAATGGCAGCCAGGCTTATCCCTGCTATCTTTGCAAAAGCAAGATGTGCCCCCCACATGCACTTCATCCCTTTCCATTGCCCAGGAAAACACATTTCTCCCTGTGTCTTACATAACCATGGGATTTGCTTTTACATGCATGCACTGCTTGGGTCCCTTTTTAAGAAAAGGCACCCCCAAAGAATGAGTCCCTGGGCACAAATTATGCTTCTGGTGAGAACTGCCATCATGTATCGGAAGGCAAAACTTGACCTCAAGGTGATCACAAAATGCCTTACTTGGCCTCTTAGGGATTTAAGCTCAAGTCAGAGGCAATGGGACTATTACAGAGACACAGTCCCTGATCTGATACCCATAGTAATGCTGTGGAGACTATTCTCAATAGACAACACATAGCAATGGTCAAGGAGGATACATTTCCAACCCAGGTAAGAACACATGAAGCACAGTGCAGATATAAATATCTATGGTTGTACTGAGAGCAAGGACTGGGACCATGATTCCAATGAAGGGAAAGGGAAAACTCCCCTGGACTTCTGCAGGACTACTATTTCACCTGCGCGGTGTTTCTCACCTCCAGCAATGTGGTGGTTCTCACACACTCATGTGGACCTCAGTAACCTCTTCTCTGCTGTCTTTCCCTTCCTTCCTTCTAGATCTAAGTCTTGCTTCCCCTATGGGTGCCCTCCATCCACCCCCAAGCTCTTTCCCTGGTCAGACACCCCCAGACATTGTTACTAAGCTACCAGCTGATTGAAGCTTCAGGAATCAGGAGGGAGCAAGGGGGGGCAGCAATTCTCTATCCCTGCCTCTGCTACTCCTTTACCAAACAGTCTCAGGCTATTCAATCTCACAGTTTCTCTAGAGAATCAAGAAGGTGGAAGAGGTGCAATGTCAGAAATCAACATCTTGTTTTGAGTCCAAATGTGCCAATAATTACTTTTGTTAATAATTCCAGGGGAATTTATATTTGGGAAATCTAGCACACAATACCTTTTAGCAGTGTGAGATAATGTGAGGTGAACTGCTTTGTGCAACCACTAGTGAATGCAAATACCAGCAGACGGAGCACTGGTCACTGACCTTTGTGACCACAGCTACAGCAAAAACCTGCTCAGAGGGAATTGAGCCCACTGAAACTCTGCTTCAGTACTAAAGGCATCTGCATTGCACAGCGGTCAGAAACACTGATGTGGATTGTACACAGAATATGCCTTGGGAGGTGCTGATACTTGTCATTTAAGCATATCTAGGTTTCTGTAAGACTTTTTACAGCCAGAATTCTCCAACAAATTACATTTGATGCCTTGTTTTTATATATGTGCCTATGTCTATTCATTTATCTATTTATGTATAATACTGCTTCTTTGGGAATGACACACTGAATAGGTCTAGATTTCAACAGAGATGTAGATATAGATTTAAGAGACATCTTAAAGAGGTTACCAAGACTATGACAAGCGATAGCATGTGTCCACATCCAGAATCTATGGGACTGACCCCACAGTCAAATAGGTAACTCTCAAGTTTAAAGCTCCATCCCTTTGGAAACAGAGTCACTGAAGATGACAAAAGGAAAAAAACACACAACCACAAAGGCTTGCATTCTTGCATCACCAGAAAGAAAACCAAGGATTATATCTAAGAAACTAACTAGTAATTTGCTAACACGCTCACATAAGTGCACGCACACACCCCAAACTTATTGCTTGTTTTAACATACTTAAGAAAAAAAAAAAATGTTCTGCTACTGGCCATGAGTTACAGGCATTGCGAACTAAACTCAGCAGCAGCTCTTTGCCTGCTGAACTTTGTGGCTGCTGAGACACAACACAGATGTGTGAGGGCTCAGCAGCTCAGGCCAGGTGTGAAAGCCAGAGAAGTGTATCACACCCGGCAATCCACCCGCCCTCTTGCCAGCCTCCTGTGCAGCTCGCGCCTTGCCGTAGGTGGGCTGAACACTTGAAGTTGTGTTTGCTGCAGAGAGCACACCCTATCACATAACGCATTCCCATGTCTAGGACTTATGGATTCACCAGATTTTGTGTAGGGGCACAAAGCTGCCAATGTCATTGAAAATTCAAAAAGTTCTGCTCAGGCAACACTCCCAGGAGGCATCTAGGTGCCCAAGCATTTGGAAGTCTTGTGGCTGGGATCATGCTTACAGTGTCTCCATCAACACGTCTGGTTTGAGGGGACGCACAAGATGCAGTGTAGATGCTGCCCTTGTCCCTGCCCTTAAATAAAAATCATTGACAAGTATTAGGGTGTAAAAAAACAGCGGCAGTAGCAACTACCATGTTTTTCTTGAAAACAGCACAGCTAATCCTTCTGAAAAATAATCTCAGGCTCAAAATTATGCTCTCAGACTTCAAGCATTTTTCTTCAAATCAGAGCATTTTGATAAATCAAGCCCGACACTGTGAGGTGTCTTGATATTTCCTCTCCTTTTGGCCCCATTCTAGAAATCTATGGCTCCCGAAACAGCAGAGAAGAGGAGCATGGACTCCCAGAAGCAGGGCTAGTACTAATTGGATCTCCTAGTAGGTCCCACCCTGTCTGCAGACTCTGTAGTACCTCTGAGCAAGGCATAGCTTCAAGAGCCCCACTTTGCCAAGACTCCAAGTAGCACTGGCAGCTGCTGCTAACTTTGCTTTAAGTAGAAATTTCACAGAGATCACATATGAGTTAACAGGTTAAAATTAAAAAAAAAAAAAAAAAGTATGTAGAACCTGAAAAATTAGGAAATTGTAGGCAAATAGGGAACACAGCCAGGAGTATTGCATACAAAGGGCAATAGACATATGGAATAAATTACAGGAGTAGGCAGTGGAAGCAAAGCATGTAAATTAGTTCCACAGACACCTAGGTTTGTTGCTGGAGAAGGAGGGAATGGGGAAGGACGAAAGAGCAGGAAGGTGGAATTCAAAGGGCCTTTTCCTGTTCCCATGGCCTTTTCTCATGGCTCTCACACTCTCTATATGCTTAGGTATTGCTGAGACCACAGGCCAATAAGAGCATTATATTTTTAGGTACCACATGTACCAGCATATCTAGGCATGCAGTTTCTGCTGGTTGACATCAAACATCCACCCTGCCTTCAAAGAGCAGCATCAGGGTCTCTATTGCAAAATAAAATATGAGTGCCTTAATTTCCCTGAAACCTTGAACTCCCAATTTTGTCCTCCTGAGAGGACAGGGGAAAGTATTGAGATATTAAAAAAAAAAAAAAAGGCAGAAGAGAAAGACATTCACAAAAGCATGTTCTGACTTGAAAGAGCAAAATACAGTATGCCCATTCATGGGAGGGGAGCAACAGATTTTATAATATTAAAAATAGCTTGGTCACAAGCTGGAGCTGCCAGAGGTAATCTTATAGCACTGGTTTTACTGGCACTTTGATGTCTTACCCAGAATTTAACACTACATTATTCACTAAGAGGTATGTTCCCACCACGGGACATACAAACGTTGCTGCTATTAGCACAAACAGGAGAGCCACATAAACACAGGGGAGAGAACAGCCCCTTGTGCATGTACACTTTTTATAACAATGCTGTGGAGTTAATTTTGGGGGCAGTTATTTTTTCCCCTTGAGCCCCACCAGGTTCACTTGCGGTGATGGGGTCGTAGCTGTGGATGGGTTTGGCCCCTGGCCCCAGGATCCTACATCAGGACCAAGGGGACATCGCCCCATTGGTGGGACAGAGGGGAGGCAAGACAGAGCTGGCTTGCTGCAGTGGAGGAGACACTAAATACAGGTGGGTTTTCTCCTGGGTTGCACAGGTATTTTAATTTACTCTGGTGCTAAGACATTTACTGTAGCCCAAAAAGCAGCAGTGGTGGCTGCTGCAGACAGAAAGAACCATCCTAGACTGTGTGTATCAAAGATTTCACATGATCTGTGAAGAGTTTTGTATGAATTATATAGAGAGGTAGGAGACCAGCACAGACAATCTAATTAGCAGCTTGCACAAGAGGGCTGAGGCTGCTGAACGCTGCTCCAGTCCTTCATGAGGGGATCCGTAGGTCGCCATGTGGAGTCTCCTCCGCCTCTCAGGGGATACCTGTTTCCATGCGTATTCTCACTTTCTTTTGCTACAAGGTGAATTTGGGATAAAACACAGAAGATTTTACAATCCTGTTTGAATTGTCTCTTTAAAAAGCAAACAGTGCAAAAGAAAAAAGAACACCACCATGAGCATTTATGCACTGGAAATTCACACATCAAGCAGGAATTCAAGTTGAATGCGAAACATCTATTCTCACCTTTTGCATTCACAATATCCTTATATTTACTTTCCACATGTCTTGACCAGTGAGCTTATAACTATAGCCTACATCCTAATATTAGCAATACAAGCACACAAGACTAGCATGTTAGTGGGATTTAGTTAAAGCAAGTCTTACTCATTATTCCATCCATAGATACAGGCCAAATCCTTCTTTGCAGCCGATAATTTAAAAAAGCACTTACCAGGTGCTTGTAGTTTGCTTCTTGAAAATTCACACTCTGGTGTAAATTCTTTCATATCTTTCCTTTATTCTGTACAATCTGTACGTCTATACCATGCCTATTTTCCCTGGTGCACTAGAGATACTGTATGGCTCTACAAGAGAGTGCAGGTTCACACCAGAGTTTGAAACGCAAGAGTCTTGCATTTGTTTCCAGGTCTGTGTGGGGAAGGATATTTTGTCCTTGAACAACTCCTTTAACAATTCAGTGCTTTGATTCCCCTCTCACTAAAGGTCTAACATCATGCACTGTCCTACAAGCCCAAGACAGAGGTGTCATGCGCTGTAAATGCACAGCACCCATATGGCTTTAGTTCCTGCTGGAACTGCTCTATGGATGAGCAAAACAGCAAAAGCCCCCACTTCCTCCATTCAAGGCTGCTTCTCACCCCAAATCCCAGATGGCCTGATCCCAAGGCCTTTTTCCGCTAACAAGAACTGCCTAAATAGAGGCTAATTTAGGGGTAAGCCATCTGAGTGGGGTCTGCAGGCCATGCATTTCCTAGGGAAATGTCTCTGCAAGCCCCAGCACTGGTGCAGTTGATCAGCTCTGCTGTCTGAGATGTATTATTACAGTAGGATTAGGAGGAGTAACACGCTTGGCCATAGTTGGGGTTAATCAAGTATCTTGGTGGACGCTTACCACCTAAAATCTCTGCCCAATCACTATGCAAATGCCTAGCTATGTCTTAAAAGTCTGAACTTAACAGGATTACTGATGAAAAGTGAATGGATTGACTGAAATACCAAGTCACAATGGAAATTACTTTTTTAGAATAAAAACTCTTTCCTACCTTGATGGCCACTGCATGATAATTGACAGAGAAGTTGCTTCTGGATTTCATCATACTGTTACTGAGACATGGCTGTTTCTCAAGATATCTGCACTGTTGCAGAGGGTACAGCTAGATGCAATGACAGCTTTACTTTTACAGACAAGAGACCTATGAAAATCACTAAATTCAGAGCCTGCCAATCTCCTAGCCCCAAGATGTCCATAGTCCCAGAGCTAGGGACAACTAAATGTAAGACCAACCTGCAGAGATATAGATAGACATATCTAAAAGAGGACAGATATTTGTATCGTACAGTCTGCAATTAGTTTTAAATAAAACCAAAAAGTAGAGAGGTTTCTTGGTAGTGAGACATCCCCTCCCCCAATATCAATGGAGCCTTCTAGCTAATTTCCTGGGAGACACACTGGAAAGGCAACAGGAGCAATTTCAAAGCTTGGTCACCTTATTCTCCACAATTTATGGTCTCAGATGCTGGGGTGTTGGCAGTACGCCCCCTGGACCCCAACAGTCCCAGGTGTGTGACTCCAAAAGCAATTTTCTCTCTCCAAGCAGTGCTGTGAGGGGCACGCAAACACTGCAAGGCAGCACTCTCTCCTGACTTGCAGAGCCTCTCCTTGCCTAGTTGACTTATCTGACTCACTCAGAAAAAAAATTTGGAGAAGAAGGACTGATCATGCCCTCACTTGCCTGGGAGGCATTGCTGAACCGTCATCAGAAATGGCCTGATTGCTATGAACAAGGGGAAGCACATTTTGAAGAGGCCGAGGCAGGGATGCCAAGACGTATCACACTGCTCAGCTATGTTCAGAGTCCTTTTGTGGAAGTTCACAGGAGGCACTTAGGGACAGGACGAAGGGCAACGGTTGAGGATCCACAAGTCTGTCCATCACTCAGAGCATCCTACGGAAAAGGATGCCAGAATGCCAGCAATATTCATGTCGAATACCAAAGCCTGCGTCCAGGGGAGGCCATTGAGTTTAAGGACAAACCACTCCTTTGAGGAGCAGCCAGAGAAATGTGACATAGCCATAGAAGAAATGCAGCTGTAGATGCATGCAACAACCATTCCCACCCTGGACGCCGCCAGGGCAACAACGAGGAGACAATCTGAAATGACAGTACTGCTCTCTCGCTCAATGGGGTGAATTGAGGACACAGGCATAGCTTAAAATGTAACTTCCCCATCACTTTGAGTTCAAACCTTGGCATTATTTATAAGCAGAGTTATGGGGTTTGCTTCCTTTCCTTCAGAAATTTTCCTTCTCTTTAATTTTATTGGTAAAACTAGAAGTGTCTGTTGGTAAAGGTGTGAGGGATGACGATACCTCAGCAGCTCAATCTCTTTATCCAGATCTCCAAATGCTGAGGCATGGGAGTGGCTCTCCTAAAGTGAGAAGTCCCCCTGAACTCAAGGGGTGCAGACTGCCCCATGTATGATTATCTGCAGGATCCAGCTCTTTATCTGACAGTATTAGATGCTCCCCTGGCAAATGTAACCTTGAATAGCATAGACTTGAAATACCCTTTTTGTCTTTATTTTCTAGCATACTTAGAAACAGGCCAAAGAGTATTTTTGGTAAAGTTTTCACCTGCTTCCAAGTCAGTCCTTATCTTAAGAGAAGGACATAGACACACAGGGATCAGATTTTCAAAGCACTGAAATACCTGAAAGTACAGAGAGACACCTAGCTGTTTCCCATTGCTCTCAGTGCAGAACTGGGCACAGACTAGTGAATCTAATCCCAGTGCCTCTATACTGGGAAAATGTGAAGAACAAACTGTAGGTTACAGAAGATATACGGTGCCTTTTGCTTCTCTGAAGTGTTGACAGCTTGCAAGTCATGTTTTGCAACTTAATCCACACCAGACAGCCACGTGTGTTGGGGAGAATATTAGTGCAGGAGCCTATGCTTATCAATTATAATCAATTATATTCCTCAAACAGACAACAAAAGCATGGTACATGCATCCTATGTTATGATCCCATCTCCTCCTACCTATCCCCCATAACAGAAGTAACAGAAGAGAATGTAAGTCTCCCAGGTCCTAGTCTGGTTCCCAGTCTCCTCACTGCCACCACCTCCATCCCTATCCCAGCACACCCACCAAGCCATCAAGTCAGCCAAGAGGTGAATGAGCAGCCCCACTAAAAATGTGCCCATGCAGAACATGCCATGAGAGTTCACTCTTGTTAGAGTGAAATGTTGACAAGTTTGGGCCCTAAATATGTCAGTGTTTATTTTTATGGCTTAACTAATCATTGTGTATAATGTTGGTTAAGAAAACTGACACTTCCCAGTGAATAATGTATAAACCAAGACTCACATAAGGGCAAATTTTTGCAAAAAACACCAGTAAAGTGCTTCAAAATTATAGTGGCAATGGAACTGCAACTGGCATAGCAATTAGGCACAAAGTTAATCAGATATGAGCAAGATGAACCAGAATATTGTTTTATTAGCCTGGGAAAGATGGTCAGGCTTCTATGGGCTCTCTCTCTTACCATTTCCTTTAAGGGGATGATGACAACAATTTTATCATTAGATTCAAATTCCTCCTGTTGTTTTTATCTCAATAGTCCAACTGGCTTTACAATAAGGTAGTTACTGAAGTCCCTCTCTCAAGGAATTGAGTACAAAGCTGATGTTGCACTGAATCGCTTTTATTTTTAAATCCATCTGTCCATTGCTATTTTTAATGTACTTATCCTGCTGAGACCTGCACCCCTACCAACACACTGCACCTCATGCCAAGGGGACTAAGGATTACACACCTCAGCTTCTCCAAAATCCATATTCTGAACTGTGAGCTTGACTTAAAGTCTGTCTTTAGGAGATGGGCAGGGCACTGTGGGCACCGTCCTAGCTTCCCGTTCAGGTCCTCAGTCTCCTGGGCACCCTACCAAAGAGAAAGCCGTCACCAGGCTGGGGCTGCCTCCAGCACATGGGATGCTGGAAGCAGGGCTTCCCTCCTTGTCAGACCTGATAGCCTGTCTTCAATCAGCCCAGTGCAGGAGCCTCCACACCCCAGTGGGACACAAAGTGGCCTCCATCCCAGGGAGCATGTGGGGAGCACCCCTGCAATGCCAAATATGGGGGTTCAGCTCCCCCAGTTGCACTAAGCCAAAGACCACTGTGGGATTAGGTAGCACGAGGCTACACTTACAAGCGGGAAAAGGAGCTACAGCATCCCTCCCTCTCTGGTCCTGCCAGCGCTCCCTGCAAAGGGCAGCAGCATTGCTCTGCAGGTGTTCGCTGGAAACAGCACATAAATGTTTCAAACACCACTGTGTAGGTGTCGCTCCAAAGCCATAAAGAAAATGGAAGGTGGAGAGCCCCAGTTCAAGCCTTCAAATATTAAGATATTGTTCTCTCCCCAATATGATTTTACAGGCTGAAGAGTGATGTCAGCTGAAACTTCCATTTGACAGCTTTTTCTCAAAAACTCAGCATAAAACTAATCTCAGAAGTGTTAGCTGAGATGCCTGGAGAAGACCCCTTGGATCTACAGGCAGTAGTTAATACTTAACCTTTAGCTCCAGTGAGACAGCTGTGCTGTGAGGTTAGTAGGAGTCACCATGATGGTAAACAATATTTGCAGTGTGCATACAGCCCTGAGCTGAGCACCCTAGGGAGAGGTTTTCTGCACCTCTTGCAGAGGCCCTCAGGTTAGGAAGATCTCACCAGGCAAAGTGGAAAGACTCTTCTTGTCCCTGCAAGACAGACTGTAAGGCTAAGGTGGCCTGGGCAGCTGATGCTTCCGAGGACAAGGCACAGATAGTACCTAAGAAGGACCCATCAGGCCACTCATGTCCTGCAGAGAGCAAGAGTGGGGAGTGCTCTCTGCTGCGTCTTTGTACACTGAGACATATATTCAATACCTTGAGGCACTCTGAGTTGGTCCATCAGACCAGTTTGTGGTGGGGTAAATGGGACACTGAGCTAAGGTGTACCCTTTGCTGCCTGTGAATGCTGGGGGATGAGAGAAGCACTGGTACCCTCTCCCTACGTTTTGACTTCCACTCCACCACATTTCAATTATGTCCCTTCTCTGGGGTGGGAGCACCATCCATAGGCCTCTTGAGCACTTTTGGCTGGAAGAGACCCGTCCCATCATTTGCCATACTGGCGGATGCAGCCCGAGATGCCTGCAGACATGGAGAAATTCTCCTGCAAAGATGGAAAAGGGTCTATGGAGAGCAGCAATGCTGGTGACTCTTCACAGAAGACCCATCTTCTTGACACCTGGCCAAGTCTGGCTCCTCTGTAAATAAATAAAAAAGGATTAAAAGAGACTGTCTTCCACATGAGCCAAGGAAAAGACAGTTTGCATACTGTTAAATACCAGTAACACCAGATAAGCACCAATGCCAGCAAAACATCGGTATGGATATTTACAGGGGGGCAAATCATGAAGTCTTGAAGTCATTCATGAGTCATGGCTGTGAGGGCTTCATCTGATGTCTCTCACACTGTAGCCTGTTGTGTTTTACCACGTGAACTCTGTATTAAGCCAAATTACTTGGACTGGACTCAGTCACATCTTCTGTGGGGACATCCACTTGGGGACCTGCTGCTGCCATCACTAGCTTATTCAAGTGGTTAATGGCCTGCATGTGCCTTATCTCGCATTTGAATTTGTCTGGCTCCAGCTTCTGGCCTACAGTTTTGGAGAAGGTCGTTTCTGTGCCTGGTATTTTCTCCCCGGGGGGCAGGGAGGGGCGGTATTGTCATGCAGGACACTTGTTGCTCACCAAAGGCTTCCCCTCCCAGCCAGGAGCACCAGCCCCAAGGGCAGAAATGGAGTCATAACCTGACACTAGGTAAACACCCCAGCTCCATTTGAATGGAAGGGCCGCCTAAGTGGCCTCCAAAAAAAAAAAAAAAAAAGTCCCCCTTTGCTATCTGGGGGAAGGAGAAAGGAGAGGACAAGGGTCCCTCAGCCCCCTTCTCCCAGCCTTTCCATCCTACCTCACCTCTGCTCCAGCTCTTGGCTCCCCTGGAGCTGAAGAGTGAATAAGACTTCTCGAATCTGGCCTCTAAGCTGATAATTGCAGCCCCTTCATTGGCACAAGGCGGCTCTCATGCCATTTTGACCCAAACTCTGTCTTTTTTTCTGTACATTTTTAATTAGACTCAAGAATGCAGAAAAACCAGCGTGAGATCCTTTCATTCCCCTTTGTTTAATATCTGTTATTATGACATTAAGTGTAGGTTTTTGTTGTGGTGGAGAGTTCAAAATCCCCCTCGGTTTGCTGCTGTAGCCATGGGTTCACAACGGTTTTGTGTGCATTAAAGCGGTCATTTTCGGATAAGCCCTTGCTTTGCCTTTGATGCATATGGAACGCTGAGCCAGTTAGTTGGAGAAGGCATGTTACCTCTTTTGTTGCCTCTCCTCACAACCAACGGCAGGGAGAGGACGAAAGCCCCCCGGCTCTCTCCTAAATCAGAAAGGAATTTCCAAAGAGTTTAAAGCTTTAGTTGCCACTTCTGTCTGGGATTGCCTGTCCAAAAATAGAGCGGGTTTGTTTTCAAAAGAGCAGGCGACGAGGAGCCACGTATTTGCTGCTGCTCCTGTCGTCGTCGTTCGTGCGCCTGTTCCCTGGGAATTCAGGAGTCCTGAGAGCAGAACCGGGGCTAAGCAGCAGCAAAGCTTGTAACTTTTCTCTGGGATACTCATGCCTCAGTAGTGGGAACCAGCATTTTGGAGCAATGTCTTTTTTTCCCCCCCCTTGTCTCTTTCTTTTTCTGTCGTTTTGTTTTTTTGTTTCGTTGTTTTTGTTGTTTTCTTTTTGATTTGCCAGTGAATGGGAAGCAGAAAGAAGGTTTGATTGAACAAACACTAGATTTCACGTAGGCTTCACGTTACACGGACAGCCCTGTGTTTTCTTTCCATCTACACAAGACCTACACGCTGTATGGTTATTCCTGTGGGCTGCCTGTTATTTTCGTCCGAGGAGAGAGCATTTTCCAGCCTTGAGCTCTTCCCACCTTAACCATTCATATCGTTACAACTAATCCTAATGACTGTCGATTAAAAAAAATGAGAAAAGAATATGCACAGCTTTTCTACCACCCTAGTGATCATCCCAAATATTCGTGTGAAAGTCGGGCAAACGGGGGAGGGGGGACAGAAGGTCACGGGAGGAGGGAGTGTTTATGTCAACACCGCTCGGTGATGGAATAATGCGCCCCAACGTGAAGTCACAGCCGCGGGGCATGTGGAGTCACAACTTCTCCAGGTGACAGGTGCTGCAGCAATTCAGATGCGAGGAAGCCGCTCCTGCTCCGCCCCACCTCGCCCCGCCAAAGGCATCAATAACCGGAGAGTGGGGGCTGCCCTTGCAAACGCGGCTCCTCTGCTTTACATACAAATAAGGAAACGGGGCTCATGAAATATTCCTGATCCATCAGAATTATTTTTATCTTGGGAAACATGCTTTTTTTTTCTGTTTTGGTTTTGTTTGTTTGTTTGTTTAAGGCGCTAATACGTGCCTAATCAGCGAGATATGTTTTAATTTAAAAGCCAATAGATTGCAGCTGAACTACACTAAAGAAACCCGATGTAAGGATAATTTGGAGTATTCAAAACCGCTGAGTCAGCGGCGGAGCCCATCTCCATGGCTAGAATGTTGTTTCTAACTCCCACTGTTGTGTTTCACTTACTGTTATACGGATTGTATCGTGTAATTATTGTTTGTTTTCCAAAAATGTAATTACTTCTTTTTTCTTTGCTTCCTTTGCAACGTTAAATCTGCCAAATGCACAACTAAGGCAGCTCCAGAAAAAGAAACAAAAAATAAAAAGATAATGAAAGAGGAGGAGGTCTCTTTCTTTAGCCAAAGATTTTCTCTCTCGGCCACCTTCTTGCATCGACGATTTAATAAAAATACCGGCACGTGTAGAACGAAACCTTTGGAAACGCCTGTCTGGGGAAGGCATCGGTTCCCGGGCAGTCCCACGCGTTTATCGGATGGGTTTCCCTCCTCGCCGCGGGCGCAGGGGGTGACGATTCCGCACGGAGCAATCTGGGAGGGGGGTAATAGGAAGAGTAACAATAGTAACGATAATAACGATAATAACGATAATAACGATAAAGCTGTTGAGCTGCTTCCAGCCTGGCGCTGAGGCCAGGCTGCACGGTGGGACCGGGTGGCCCAGGGCCCGGCGGTCCCTGCGGGTCCCTGCGCTCCCGTCTCCCCTCGCCGCAGGCACAGGGGGGGCGCGGAGCGGCTGTCCGCCCTTCCCAGGCAGGGGGCGGCGGGGATGCTGCCCCACAGCCAGGAAAGCGGGTCCCGGCGGCAAGTTTGTCTCCCGGGAATGATGGAAGATGCCGCCCTCCCGCCAAAACGTCGCGTTGTTCTTCTTGGGGCAACTTTGAGGATCGGCCCGGCAAGGCGGGGGTGCAACCCGGGAGCAAAGAGGGAAGGGCTGGCGCGCTGACATGCAGGGCGCCCTTCAGCTCTCAGAACGCCGGAGATGTCTTGGCAAGAGTCGAAGAGTGAAACCGTGGAAGATCAGCTTTCCTCATAAATTATACCTGCTTTAGTCAAAACGGTGCAGAAGGGACAAATCCCCCACACGTCAGCAAACCTCCCCTTGACTTCCCCGGCGATTTCCTCTGAGCAAGGGTTTGCGGAAAGCACCGGGGGACTGGACAGCTTAAAATACTTCCCACCGACCCAGCGCCAGATATTGCTGCCGGGCTGATTTTTATAAAGGGGATGGAAAGCGTGGAAAATCTCGCCCTCGCCTTGCCTGAGTAGGCGGATCAGCCGCAGTAACTACTGTCGTCGGGAGCGTGGGTCTGGGGTTCCTCAGCACGGGGAAACAGATAGTCCCTGAAACGGCAGATTTTATTTCTGGCAAACAATGCTCCCCTAGCCAGCGCTTGTGTGCGAGACAAGTAATTGTGCTCCCTTGCTTAAATAAATCATTGATGGGTGAAATTACACATGCTCACTTAAAATGTAATGTGATTAAGAGATTATGGGATCGCAGTTAATATGTTGCCTCACAGCTTCTGGACCCAATTCCTGACACCAGAAATCTATCAGCCACAACTGTCCCTCCGTGAGAGGAGGCGGCTCCTCCTGCCACCGGCAGCCGTGAGGGGTGACCGGGAGGGGGGGGTCTCCCGCCTCTGCTCCCCGCGGCGGGGCCAGAGAAGGTGAGAAGGGGCATGAGGTTTGCGTTGAAATAAATAAATAACTTTGTTGTTGTTTGGGGGGAGGAAGAAAAAAAAAAGTTAAATGGAAAGGCAGGAGACGGGGTGGGGGGAAGCGAGGGGCTGGGGCTGCGCCTGCAAGCTGATTACCTCTCATCTGAAAGCTGCTCCATTTCCTCACACATCGGGTAAGTCCTTTATCATAAGGTGGCACAAGCCCTGCCGGGGGCTATTGGTCGCCCCGAGGAAGGAGCCGAGATGGCAAGCGGGATCCTATCATCAGGCAGCATAATAACCCCGGGCTCGCCACAGCTGCGCTGTGACCCTTTGTGATGGAGACGATAGCGCTCCCGTGAAATAATGTCTTCCTTTTGGGTGTGAAATTACCATGTTTATTAATTGAGCTAGGCATGAGGGTTACCTTTTTCTTTCCAAGCCATGAAAATTTGCGATTCAGGGCAAATGGTTCCCCCTTCCCCCAAGTTGTGTTGCCAAGGGGTTGAGAGAGCAGGACCAGCTGGGAGCGGGGGGAGCTATTTTGGAGGGTCGAAAGGGACCGGGCTCCACGGCAAGTTCAGAGCAGATTCACACTCAGATATCCCACACCCCAGGCAAGCACCGCGGGGAAGTGCAAAACGCACCCCAAAAGGATGAGAGGCTCGGGTGAGGAGAGACGCGCATCGCGCAGCCTGCCCGGGCCGCCCCGCGTGGGGATGTGCGGCACCCTGCGCAACACCACGCGTGCACTGGGGGACGTGGGTCGTGCCAAAAGAGTACGGCACTTCTCTCTTCCAACGCACTCTTTTTTTTTTTCCTCCTTTTTTTTTTTTTTTTTTTGCGTTGCAATTAGGCTTGTAACGAGTTTATTGCAGTATGTGTTTCTGGGCCAATAATACTTGTATTTAACCTAATTAAAGCCGACCTTTTAAAAGATCTGAAATATAAACATGCCTTTTATTTTTTTTCTTTCTCTCCCCCCTCCTTTCCTACTCTGGTTTAGCAATTTAACGTTTGAACCTCTGGGCTGGAACACGTAACCTTTCACCAGAGCACGAAGGGAGGGAGGGAGGGGTGAAAGTAGCAAAAACCTGCGGATGAAGCGGAGGGACTGGCTTTGCCCGAGCATCCGCGACAGACTTCCAGGTAGGCAGCTATCCCCCACGCCTCCTGGGGTGAACCCCCACCCCTCTTTCTCATCCTCCTCCTCCGGTGGGCAGGGAGCAAGCCGGGTGCACCCTAGGAGTCGGGGTGAGCAGCGCTGCCCTGTGAGGGGCCAGCACCCACGCGGGGACACCCATCACCTCCTGTTCCCGGGAGGGTGTGGGGGGGGGAAGGAGAAGCGCGTCTCCTTGAGCGCCGAGCAGCCCCGCGATTTTCAGCTGAGCGCTGCCTGCCGGGGGGCGGGCGCAGCTGCGTGGGGCCCGACACGAACCTCCCACTGCAGGCAGCGGCATTCCTGCCTGGCGCTGGCCAGCCGGGGGGAGACGGAGAGGCTGGGGCAAAGCCCCCTGAAATAAGTCGGTAACGAATGTGTGCATTAATGCCTTGTACGCCCATCACACAGGAACTCGAACGAGCCTGTTTCCCGTGAAAGCACATCCTCGCAAAATTTCAGCGATTTTTTTTCCAGTCAAGAGGAAATTTAAACTTGGTTTGTTTTTTTCGTTTGTTCGAGTTTTGTTTTTTCTTTTTTTTTTTTTCCCCCCATGGCAAACCCGAACATACTCATTTTTTAATGATTATTTTATTTTACTTTTTTTTTTTAAACTGGGTAATCAGAATTATCCTGGGATTTTTTTTCCCCGCTGAATGACATTACAAAGAATTTTGTTAAAGAAAGCCAGACTAATTGCTGCCAGAAGACTCTTTTCATAGAAAAGTCTGGTTTTCATAAGGCAGTTTCTGTGGGTGTTGCGGTTAAATCCAAACCTAGTGGAAAGAGGATTTTTTTTAAGGCGATTTTTCTCAGCAGCAGCAAAGACACATGCTTTAGTTAAAAAACTATTTAAGGACTCGCGGGGCAAACATTGCGAGGAGGAAACGCTGGCGCACTTCTGAGCCATCGCATGTTTGCCGGATGGCTCTCGCCGGTGCTCTCGCCTCCCCGCCCCGGTCGGTGGGTCTCGGTAAAGCCCCTCGCAGCTCCCGCAGCAGCTTCGCCCTGGTCGGAGCTCTGAGGGCTCCCCCGGAGCCTGGGGCGGGGAGGATGGAGGGGCAGCGGGGAATGAGTGCGGGCATCCCGGCGGTGCTCTGACACCTTGCTCTCTCTCGAAAGCTTCCTTCCACACCTGTGGCGACCCTAAAGAACTCATGGGGGAGGCAGGACCACCCTCCCCGTCCGCTTGGCAGGCAGCCCTGCTCCCCAGCAGCCGCAGCAAGGCGGGCAGGTTAGCAAGCACCCCCCGCCTTAGGGAGTGCAGCGGCCTTCCCGGGAAAGGTGGGCTCGGGGTCGGCTGCGGGGCCAGCCCCGGAATTCTTGGGGTGGGGGCTAGCCTCCATCAGCCGTCCTAGGCAGCTGCGCAAAAACAAGAGGTGAGAAAGAGCTAAAGAGTCCTGCAAGTATGTAAAGGTCGCGCATATTTTACAGCTTTTTCTGTTTCCCCAGTTCTAAATCTCCCTCTGTTAACCATCCTGCCTTCCTCTCACTCCCTCAGCTCAGGGCTCCTAGATGGAATTTGTAAGCACGTTCGCAACATACACAACTCCCTTGCTTGAAGGCGAAGGGAGAAAAACTAAATAAATAAAAGACGGAGCCCTTCTCTGCCGCGGGGCAGAGCTTGCCCCACGCTGCCCCTCCACCGGTCCCGAGCCGGCCGGAGAGGGCAGGAGCATCTCAGCTCCTCTCCCATGCCCAGTTGCTCTGTCCCGCCGGGCAAGGGGGGAAAGCCGAGGCGAGGGCAGATTCCTGCAACTCCCTCCCTTCCCCCGGCCAAGGGGAACCAGGAGAGTTTTCCAGCCGCTAATTCCCAGCCCTAGCCCCGTCACCAGCAGCACAACTACCGAGAGGTGGAGATTTCATACACACGACGCCCCCCCAGCCCTTCTCCCTGGCCCGGTGTGCACAGTGTAGCTGTCTGGGCTGCCCGCCGGAGCTGCCCCTCTTCACTGCATCAGGGAAAACAGCTCAGCCACCCGCCGAAGTGGCTTTTCTTTTTTTCTTTTTTTTTTTTTTTTCTCCCAGCAACAACAGCAAAATACTCAAATGCTTTTGCAGGCAGAGCAAACTCAGCCCGGTGTTGCTCCGTGGCCCTTTGTTCCCAGTGGGGTAGGAGGGTGTCACCCCACTGGGAGTGAAGGGGCAGCCGGTCCGGCCTGGCCCCGCCGGGGCGGCGGGGAGCCCGGTCCTCCCCTCCTTCCTCTCGCCGGAGCGGGGACGTGATAAAAGGAGACAAGGCTCTGAAAGGATTTGATTGAAATGGCGTGTGCCAAGCTGATGGGAGCCAGCGAGGGACAAAGCGCCGAGGAGCCATGGACACTCGAGCAATTATTCCTCCACGCTGAAGGTGGATTAGTGCAATGGAAAGAAGCATATGTTCGGCCTGGGGCGACACTCCCCCTGGCTGGGTTTAGAGGATGAGAGCGGAGAAAGAGGCTGAACCTGGAATATCAACTATCCGGGAGACAGCCCACCCCACCCCCTCTTCTCCCAGCCTTTCCAAAAGTCTCAGGGATGGAGAGATAAATACACACGCCCATAAAGATAAATAGACAAATATGCACATATGCACGAACAGCCATAAAGAAAGATGTACGCACACCTCCACATACAGCCGCACGCATACACATCTGTAAGAACAGGCACACAGATAGACAGGGAGAAAGAGGCTCCCTAGGTGAAAAACCTCACTGGTACAACAGTCCTAACAAATAAACAACCGGCCTCTGAGAGGGTCGTAGCAGCAGCCAGTTCTGCTGGAGGCTCCAGTTTCCCCAGCCCTTTCCCAGGAAACTTCAGAAGCAGCTGCAGCAAGGGATGGGGTGATCTCCATCCCCACTACCAGAGCCTTGTCCTGGTTCTCCTGGAGACACAGGGTAAAAACCTCAATTGTCCCTTTTGCATCTGTTTTTCTTCCAGGCCGCATCCACCTCTTGCTTTCTCTCCCTTTCCCCAGCTCACTGCAAAACCCCCTTCTTTCCAGCGAGATGGCTGCAAGCTCTCACAAGGGCATGGGGGGGAAGCCACAGCAGCCAGCCTGCCAGCCTCCACCCCAAACACCAGCACCCCAGGAGCACCTTGCATCCAGGCTTTGTGGCAATGGGACACACACCAGCTTCTGGCCTGCATCATCATCTACACCCATACTGAGAGACACAGGCTCCAAAACCTGAGCAGGGGTGGCAGGAGCACTTTTTCAGCACTCTCATAGTGGAGCTCATTGGACCTAATGAGGAAAGGAGCACTGAGACCAGGCACAGACCCTGCCTTTCCGCCCAGTGCTGCCCCACTGCCCTTCCCCTGCCTAGGCACATCAGCATGTGCCGCAGCATGGAGTATCTCCTCAGCTATTGTCCAAGGCACTCTGCTTGCAGGGCAGAGAGGTAACCTCCATCACAGGAAAGGAATGGCCACAGCATCAGAAGAGAGACAGGAAAAACACATGGGGCAGCATCCTTTAGCGAGGAAGAGGGCAGGAAGGACATGCTGGAGGGAGGGGAGACTGCCAGTAGCCTTAGAGAAGGAGTGAGGAAGAAGAAAAGGAACGCAGCTCTTCCCTTCCTTCTGGGAGCTCCAAAAAATGCTCTGCTCTACAGTCAGAAACGAGCCCCATATATTTCATACCTCTGCTTCTTTATCCTCTGCTTTGAGGATCAGGGTGGATCACACACAGAGAGGAGGGGGCTGGCTGTTCCCAAAGCAGCACCAAGGCAGGGAGTTTTGCAGGACGAACAAGTGGGTAGGAACATAACCAAAAACATTGTGTAGAAGCTATATACATCTGTCAGCCAGGGAGTGTAACTGCACAACCCACACTTCAACTAGAAAACAACTCTATTCAGAGCCCCTGCATCTGCTTTCAATAGAGTATTACAAAGGGAATTAACTATACCACAGGCAACAACAGCAGTGGGGCTTGAGAGCATCTCTGGATGGAGAAGGACTTCATGTAGATGCTGCAGATTTCCTACAGAAATTAGGATGCCTGTGTGTGCACAG
Organism: Streptopelia decaocto; assembly: GCF_964273445.1. Classification (NCBI taxonomy): domain Eukaryota; kingdom Metazoa; phylum Chordata; class Aves; order Columbiformes; family Columbidae; genus Streptopelia; species Streptopelia decaocto. Next base: position 92,247,849 of record NC_138655.1, read on the forward strand.
GACAACCAAGGAACAACGTGGTGAAATGGCTCACACCTCACACCTGGCTGTCCTCCACCTTCCTGCTCCAACACAAGGGGATTCTTTTTTCACCTAGGCTATGCTTTTCCAGTTTACCCTCCTTACTCTTGCTTGAAGGTGTCTGTGCAAATGAGCCCTATGCCTACGAACAGGACAATAATCATGGAGCTTGGAGTAACCCCACAACTCTGATTTCAAGAGGGAGGGACTGACATAGGCTCTCAAGAACAGGCTCTGGGTGCCAGCACCCGCCTTGCAAAATCATGGCCTAAAACAAATGTGCCACTGGGAACCAATGGGTCGTTCTTACCCTACCAGAAAGTTCTCATTAGTCTTAATCTGATTTCCACGCTGCGGTTGCTCAGTGAAGGTGCTCTAACCGCTTCATTGGTTAGGTAAGAAATTTTGGCCCTTTGGGCTACCAAAGTTGAACTCAGCATCAGAGAGACATTACTACAGGGCTGTAAGAGGGAATAAAAGGCCACAGATGTGTCATTTTCATAGCTACAGCACCAGGCACCAGAATGAAGAAGTAACAGTTCAAGGACAAAAATCTATGTCGCCATTATAAGCTATATTTCTATTTACCTTGCCCAAAATATCAGCTGTTTCAGACACCCAAGAAAGCCTAGGAACTTCAACTAGAAGAAGAGAAAAAAGGCTGGTTTGGTATTCTGAAGCTGGTAAGTCTCTGCTAGTAAAGAAACATGCAAGACTTACTTTTCCTCTGTTTCCAGTCACTTGCTTTAAACTACTTTTTTTTTTTTGAGAGAGAGAGATTTCAGGGTTACCAAACCACATTTTGCAAATAGAGAGGCTGCAATCTATGCAGAATAAATTACCTAAGAACTGGGCTTGGCTGATTTCTTTTTTCCTCTATATTAGAGATAAAAAGAAGGAACACATTCTAGTAATCCCTGCTCATTTTCACGGCCATTCTTGCACCTGTAACTCAAATAATGAAGCCATTTGTTATTTATATTGCACTTTCCTCCCATTTCAGATTTCTAATGATCTGACCCTGTTTTATGGCCCTGACAAAGCCTGAAACCGGTGTGGACTTCCAATAATTGAACGATATAGGGAAAAATCTTTAGCTGGAATGAAGCAGATGTTAGCTTCATGCAGTCCCCTAACTTGATTATTCTTTGGACACATTAGACAAGCATTAGTGATTGATAATGACGCTAATTAACCCCTTTCCTTTCCGAAACAGCAAACCAACACCAGCAGGATTCCACAAAGAACACACACAAAGTACAGCGTATATTGATACCTGTTCAAAGTGGATCAGTGACAACTTCATTGCCCGGTGCTTGACAAAAATCTCCTGCTGACACTGAGCTGGCTCCAAATCTGCTCTAAGAGTTAAGAGCATCCACCACTTGCAGGGTAGGGAGCAAAGAAACAGCCCTTCAGTTCAGAAAAGGTGCGTGGGACAAAGCCAGAGGCACCATTTATTTTTTTACACTCCCGACCTTTTGCGTTTGATGATCGAGACGGTCTAAATCACTCTGCCCTCACTAGCTGGGACAGGTTTCACGTTGCTCCCTGTCGTTATTTTAGCTGTTCTTTGCAAACGCGAGGGCTGGCGCTCTGGGAATCTGGTCTGGGCTGAGACATGCATGTACTGAGGAGGCAAAGGGAAGTACACATTCTGGAATTTAAATGTGAGGCAGAAGACAAGTAAACAAACAAGGAGCTGATCTGATTACACAGTGAAATTTATCATGGACAATAAAGAAATCGCCTCTATATGTAAGGGTCTGGATAAATGAATACTCCTAGCAAGTGAATAAAATGTATTCAATTAACTAAAAACCTCATGCACTTCTGAACTGAAGTGGAATCGACTGTAATTGATTTATTTGAAACCAGAGGTTAAGGACTGAATTAGCTAAGTACAACTGGGTATTTCAAGCCACTGACTTCTCAAATGTCAAATCCCTTCTATTTTAAATATTATTTCAGCTGCGGGGCATTGCTGTCCTGATGGCTGTTCCACCAGTTAAATCTCAAATTATATTAATATTCGATTTTTGGAGGGTGGGGTAAATTATGGTACAAAGAGGAGGGCTGTCCTTGTTCATGGTGAGAGAGCACCGAGCTGCATTTTGGTTCACATGTAGAAATTAGCTTAGCATGGCAGCAACGGTCTAATGTTCATTCACCACTCACCCTCATTTCAGCCAATCTGGGGGTGGGGGGGAAAATAACAGCAGATTTTTGTTTAGTTTATAAAGCATGACCTAGAATTTCACTGCTGCGCATTGATCACAACGTTAAAAACGCCTCCAAAGAATGCTAAAGTAATTAGCACGTCTTAGTAACTGCATATTGGTCACAGCAGAAGAGGCTGAACTGAAGCTAGTCTGATTTCCATTATCGCCTGTAAAATCCTTCCTTAGAAATAATAGCAATAAAGAAATCTATGCAAGGTCATTTTGTTTCTCTCTTCTGGTGGCTTGCTACTGCAGCAGCAGGATACTTAAAATGCGCTCTCCTAGCATAAAGTAGCTAATTATATCTTTAAAACATTATTTATTATGACCTTATAATGTTCTAGCATAAGACTGCTTTATACATTGCCCAGTATAAAACGATTATATTTGGTACAGGTTTCAAAAAGTAACAAGCATCTGTAAATCCAGATATGAATGAATGGTATTTAATAAGATTGTTTTCGTTTAAAAATGAGTATTTATGTGTTGCTGCAGAAAGAGCAGCAATGTATTGCTGTTTATGAATGCTATTGTGCCTGAGGTTAGGATCCCACACACAATCTGAGATGCAGCCAAGAAAAACAGCCCTGATAGACAATGCTTCACTTCACCTGCTACAATACTGTGCATTTCATTTATGTCAAGAATATGTACAGTTAGGGTTCATTCACCTCATTATTTTGTTACATCTACTTTACAGTTAACCAGTCTCTCTTGGAAATAATAAATAACTGTTTTTAAAACAATTGCAGCTTTGCATTCAAAAGATTCACTTTCAATTTATAGGATAAAAATATTCACCATTTTTATAAACTGGCTGGCTCTTGAAAATAGAATTTAGACTCCACCAACTCTCTTTCTGCTTGGCAAGATTGATTTTACACTGCCTTCCATAAGTAGATTACCAAAGCAAAATGAAACATCTTGGGCTTTATCTAATGCTTTGCTTCACCAGCCCTACCAAACGTCAAAATATATGAGCAAATGTTAATTCTCTTTGCAGCTTTATTGTAAACACCTCCCTCTTAACCTCCTCAATTTCTGCCTGAGCAAAAAGGAGAAAAGAAAAAAAATAAAGAGAGACAGAGAGAGAGAGTGAGTCAGGGAGGGAAGAGAAAAATCAGCCATCACCACCAAAATATCAGCACTTAAAGGAGACCATCTCTTTAAAATGCCTTTACATTCTAAACTGCATCAGCCTCCCTTCCTATGATATAATATAATCCAGCCTGATCCTGACTTCACCTACCCCCCGGGCCAAAGAAAATAGATTCAAAGTCTAAATTCTCACATGTTTGTACAGCCCATCTTCAAGATGTACACTCAATTTTTAAAAAAGCAAACTTCCCTATTTTACAACTGGTTTCCACAAGAAGAAACTCAAGATAAAAATTTCAGTCCCTTATAAACTGACACAACCATCTCAAAATGTCAGTCTGTGCATTCCACTAAAACACGAGCCATCAATCAGAAATAATCTGTCTCCTGCAAGATTTCACTAAAGTTCATAACCGTGAGATGATTTTGTTGGCATCAACTACGGAGCTTTGATTTTTTCATGAGGGGGAGGGAGCACCCGGCTATGATTCACCAGTATATAATGTTTTTTTCATAGCCCCTAATTTTGAGTATTTGCTTGGTAATGATTTTTTTTTAATGTCCCTCTCAAGATAATATGGGGCTTTTGTTGGTTTTGTTTCGTTTTTGTTTTTGTTTTAATCTCTGCTCTCCTTTAGGACAACTACATGTACAAAATTTTATAGGTTTATAATTCTGCACGCTACATATACACATAAATAAAAACCTAGAGGTCAACATAAATAAAATAAAACTTTATTTTTTAAATAAAATTATGTTTTAGTTAAAGAAAAGATAGTGTGTCATTTTGTTAGTAGTACAGACAATTTTTTATCCAAAAGAATACATTGTGCTTTATTGTGTCATTTGTCTGAATACAGACTCAGTGGAATATCTAAATGATACCCTGCTCTGAACTCCAAGTTGAAAGTAAGTTTTTATTATACTTGAGGGAAACAATGGGTTCAGCTGCTTATTGCAAGGAGCAATTGTCAAGGGAGAGTTAAACTCAATTACTGTAACCATACTGAATAAAAAATACTGCCAAGAACAAAAATACGCCTGGGTAAAGACAGCCACTGAATAAAAAAATCGACATAAAGCGTATCAAATATTTATTTATCTGGGCAACAAAGGACTATGATACATTGACAGGCATGGAAACTACTGCCGGCACAACTCAATACAATACAACTATAACTGCTTCCAATATGGCCAGTGGAAATACAGGATACCAGGTGGTCCCGAATGTTTTAAGTTCTTTGTAAAAAAAAAAAAAAAAAAAAAAAGAAAAAAGACGAAAAATAAAAAACAAAAGAAGGGAGAAATTTTTAAAAGGGGGGGGGAGAAAGAAAAGCTAAATATTGTTTTAAAAGACAATATTAATTTATTGCTCTGATGGTGCTTTTAGGAGGACAGTGGATGAAAATAACTTCTTTCATTTTCCACAACACATAAGGGTTGTAAAACCACTAACATGTTTAAAAACCTTGCCAGGGTCCAACATCACTTTATTTTATCTTCAATGAGAAACTAAATGTCATACTAATTATATATAAAAATTCATGGTTCTTTATTTGTTCAGCTGCTTCATTGTCGCCTTTAACATGCTACAACAGGGCTAAAAATGATGAATCCCAGAGAAAAACCCCCCAAAAACCTCCGATATCTAAATAAGTACCATGAACCACATGATGAACTAAGAGGGGAAGATTTAAAACCCACTAAACAAGAGGTAAACGAGATCACCAGATAAATAAAAAAAGGCTTAAAACAGACTCACCATATTTACAATTCCCATTAAATTACACATAAATAAATATATACATACATGAACACTGATTCCCTTATATAATAACCGTGAATCGTGTTGCAATAGAAAGTTCAAGTTGGTCGCTTTACCTTGGACAGGAAAAAGTTCTACAACTGAAGATATGACATGGAACTGCTTGTGTTTTGTGTTCAAGTTTATTCACAATACTGATAAAATATCATCAGTCCTTTTTGCCTTTTGTTTGTTTGCTGTTGCACTTTTTTCGCCTTTTTTTTTTCATTTTTAATATGGCTACAATCTTAACTGACGTTTATGTAAGGGAAGGTGGTGATTCAGTCCGGTGAAGCTCATAGAATTTTTTTAAGTATTATTTATTTCTTTTTGTTTATTTTTTATATATATATTTTTAGAAAAAAAAGTCCTTTTTTTGTTTTGTGGTTTTTTGTGGGTTTTTTTCCCTCCTTTTGTATTATTTTTTAAAAAAAGTTCACAAACTCAAGACAGAACTTTTTTTTCTTTGCTGGCTCCGTCCCCCTGTTCTGTTCTCTTAGGCTCCAAACTGGGGTAAAACGGTGGTGGCAGTGGGGAGAAGGGGGGGGAAGTTAAGCGGGAACAAATGGAACCGTGGATGCTGGGAAGGGGTGTGGGGAGAGGGCACAGCAGTCCTGCAGAGTCAAGAGAACAGGATTGGCAGAAGGACGCTCATTCTGTTGCTGTAGCCTGGGGTGCTGGGTGCAGAGAAGAGGGAGGAGGGAGATGAATGGATCGATGAGCTATGAGGGGGAAGGGAGAGGAGTGTGTTCGGGGGATCCTCACTTTCGGTGCTTCTCCTCTTTGTCGCCGCTTTTGGTGCTGTTGTCTGTGTGGCTGTTGGGATTGTTGCTGAGGTACATTTTGTCCATGGCCTTGAGTGCCTCGGTGAGATAGTTCTGCAGGGCGGTGACGGCCGCGCACACCGCCGGGCTCCCGAAGCCGTGTGAGATGAGGTTGAAGTGGGTCAGGCAGCTCTGGATGCCTGGCTCCAAAATGGGGTTGGGCCGCGAGTTCCCCAGGGGAGATCGGTCCTGAGCCAGCAGGTCGGTGAACTCTTTACAGATCTGTCTGTAGCACAAATGGAGCAGAGAGACAGAGGGAGAGAGGGAGTGGAAGAGAGAGGGAGAGAAATGAACCATCACTGGCGGCAGCAAAGTCTGTGTGTGCTCCCTGCCAGGTTACACAAGCCCCTGGATCAAGGGGGCTGCTGCCCCCGAGCGTAGACTCACTCTCTCTCACCTCTCCCTCTCCTCTACACATCCTTCCCCCTAATTCTCATGCTTCTCTGGCATGCACAAACCTCTTCCCTTCACCTTACACGCACATCATACCCCGGCCCCAGACAACACACAGAAAAATAGCAGGCAGGCAGATGCACACACACCTCCCAGCTATCCCCACCGACCCTTAGAGTGCAGGCCTCCACAAACACACGTCCCTGCCCAGCAGCGCCTTGTGGAGCAGATGATACCATAAAATATTTTAGGTATCACAGAAAAGCAGTTTAAAGTTCCCCAGCTAGGCAGAGGGGAATAGATGGCGTGCAATACCCAAAGGGAGGTTTAGGGATTTATCTACATTTTGGAAGATCTTTTTTTCCTTTGGAACTGGAGTAGAGGCACGGGCCTCTTCCCTCACAAGGCAAAAACACACCTGTGTGTCAGGAAGAAAGAGCGAGGGCAGAGAGGGGAATCCAGACTTTAAATTAGGGTATTCTGAAACATTTATATATGTACATCTCTCTACCTCCAAATCCAAAGGGACCTTGCTACAGAGGGGAAAGCTGACGCTAACTGGGGTCTGGAAATTTCCTTCCAGGGAGGTGGGAAGAGAGGACATGAAGACATGGTGCAGAAGTTAGGTTATATCATCCACTCGCTGAACAAATGGTCGGGGAAATAACACACCTTATAGCGAGAGAGCTGAGAGGCGCGTTTAAACAGTTTGTATTCTAAAAGCCGCATTAATGTCTTCCAGCCATAAAGCGGCTCCCATCTTCTGCATGCGCCCTCTGGCACTGTGCCCTTTGGTGACACCTCCATTGGTAATTAAGGGCTACTAAACAACCCTTTTAATTTCCAGCAAACATATCAAAACGATCATTTTCTTTTCACACACCACCTGGAAGTCTAGGAAGCCCCGCCAATGATCAACTCCACTAGCATTTTAACTGCATACAGATTGTCATTTAAAATATATTTTTAATATCCCTATATTCACTAAGTAACTGAGCTGCTAAGGCAGAAAGCACCATTGCCAATTTTAATGAACTGAAATCAGTTTAATGTGCCAGTTTTATTTTACTGTCAATGGGAAGCCTGCCCCTTCTACCTAAATTGATAAGCAAAGTGAAAAGACCTGGGAAATGTTTTGCTCTGAAGAATTACTGCGTTTTCTTTAACTAAACATCCACCCACATTTTTCACGACTCACTTTCGAGGTAATCATCACTAACTGACTTGATGGAAACCTAAGTGAGTTATAGAGTTCTCCTATAGTAGGAGGGAAAATATACCCCCTTACCATTTGCAGAACCATCAGCCAGTGGCTATGTGACAAACACAAATAAAAGCCCCAAACCCGAGTTTGTCGCCCTCCCCTCACTTCTGAACAACGTGCCAGAAAGGTAAATGTCTTACTTTGTAGCTAGAAGCATGTTTTTTCTTGTGACTTGCTCGTTTGGATCGGAATGTTGTCGGTTGAGAAATTCAGCTACTGCTTTGGCAGGAAATTCTGTCTCACAAACATACCCAAAATCTCTAGCTAGATGTACTGCTTCTCCTGAAAAGGGAGGCATGGGTGGGGATGGGAGGGAAACACACAGCTCATCAGTACACATTGCACAGAGGCAAAAATCCATTAGGAAAAAAAAGCAGTACATTCTACTTGGGCTTTTTTCTTCTAAAAGGCTCAGACTTATTTTATTTGAAGAAGGTAGGGTAAGAAATGCTAATCGCATCTTATCTTGCAGGAGTTTTCTTTGCCATAGTCAACACAGGGCAATGCAAACGTGTATTTTCACAACAATCTCGCAAAAGGATTTTTTAAAGTTTACATTGACTATCAGATACTTTTAGACAGGCAGGCTTCATTCCACCTAGAATGTGTGCCTACATTTACATATCCATACCTATATACAGCCATTTACATACATTTTATTCACTGCTATTTACTCTGGAAATGTTTGTTTGCCTCAGCCACCTCTCTGTACTCTTTTGCAATGCATCAGTGATTAATATTGATCATAATTACTCCTAGAGCTCTTCTAAATAAAATGCATTAAACAGCTAAGTGTTTAAAATTTAACTTGATCGCATATAATTATATGTTCACCCCCAAACGATTAACCATGAGAATTTTAGGGTCATTCCACCGAGTCTGTCTGTTTTGTTGATTTTCAAATCTTTGGTTTTAATTTCCTGAACCAGTTGGTTTTTACTGCAGGGCTTCCTGCCATTAGCTCCAGCTCCGGAAGAACGCATGCGCCAATTAGAGCTTCAAAGCCTCAGTCCAGTGAGCTTGTTTCCATAAAATGGAGCGGATCATAAACAATAACAGTACTCTAGAAACTGCCTCATCGCTACAAGACTCAAAGCCCCAGCACTGTTTATACTGTCACCCCCCCCAAAATTAGCCACCATCAACAAGCTATGTGGAGATCAGGCCTCTGGTTTTGGTTTGTTTTTTTTTTTTAATCATTCTTTTAAAGCCTTTGTATGTGAAAGCCAAACAGAACAATAGATTACCATAAAACCTTCTCCATATTCATTAAGATCACAAATAATGTTAAGCATCTACCAAATCTAGACTTTTTACAAGTTTTCCCCTTGTGATTTTTTACTACAGCCCGTGGATGCGATTGCAAAGCCTTTTCAAGAACATGGAGACACAGTAATTTTCACGCCATGTAAATATAGTGCAGCCGCTAATCCCGGTGTTCAAAAAAAAAAGTCTGGCATTGCACAGCACTTCTTTCCCCATCCCTTTGAACATGAAACATTTCTCAAAGAATGCAAAGTGACAACAAAACAAAGCAACAAATCCCCTCCTACACAACCAAACTTAAGGTAAACCTGTGCAGCTCAAGCTCAGCTTAAAAGCGCTTTGCAGACTGAATAGGTCTAAAATGTTTTTGAACCCATAAGCAAGGGGAAAGGAGGAGGATCTGTTTGCAGGCCCTGGGCTTGCTTTGTGCCAGGTGGTCTGACACAGCAACTGCTTCAAAAGTAAATGACTGCAAACTCTTGAGCTTCCCGCCTCCCAATTCTGACAGCATAGGACATCCCAAGGCCTTAAAAGTTAAGTTGCACCTTTTCTGGCCCGAGCAAAGTAGAGAATGATTTAGCCAAGGGAACATGTGTTCTGAAAATGAGAACCAAAAGGGAGTGGGGGGTGGCGGTGGTGCAACTTTGAGGCTTTCAGGACACCATTAATTCATGGCTGAGGTCAAGGATTCCCAAATTAATTCAGGAAGTAATGGTCACGCATTTCTCAAATGCAGATGTCAGAAAACTTAAATGATTTACTGTTATGTGGCTGCAGGCTGGGAGGGAGAACAAACTTAAAGTAGCTGCAGTTTTTGACATTTAAAATTGCTTGGTTGTCCACCTGTGGCAGAAGGACAGCAGTGAAGCATTAGAGGCTCTGCTCCCTGTAACTTCCAACTTGACAATCAAGGGTCTCTTAGGGGTCTGAACCCACAGCCCCTGCTCACAGGGATCCTCCCCATGTGCTCCCAGTGAGATCCACTTACTCTGGAGGGGGTATTACTCACTTGAATGAGGGAGCAAGATGGAGCCCAGAAAACATTTAGTTCAGAGATTTAGAAGTAAGTAAATGGTGGAATGCAATGCTGAGTCTGCAGGACTCACCAAGTCCGTTCCAGGTTAAAACAAAAGCCAAAGGCAGACAATTAACATATTTTTCCAAGGCACAGAAAATAACACACTTCCAATTTCCAACAAGCAGCACTGACTCAAGGGAAAGAAAAAAAAAAAAAACAAAAACAGCCCAACACCAACTCTTCTCCCATTAGGTAAATGCAATAGGCACATTTTCCAAATGAGCCCTCATGGCTCTTTGAGTCACTTACCCTCCACTAGCGACGTGAGCAAGGTAACGTTAGCAGCTTTACGCCTCCCAGCTGGCAGGTTTAATCCTATTTTGTCCAGTTTCTCTCTCAGAGATCTCCCTCCGTTTTTAGACTTCGCCCTGCTCCGCACAAAAAAGCACTAAGACATGGGGCCAGCGATGGGCACCTGCTTTCACTTCAGCTCCGGCCCATGGATCCCTGAGATGTATTGTCTTCCCGCAGAGGGGTATAAAAGGGGTTCGGGGGGGGACATGGTTGTGGGGGCTGAAAAGCGGGTGTTGCTGAGTGTCAGACATAGGGATGAGGTTTTGGGTGGCTCCACGTGCAGAGAATGGGGGTCCTCACTAAGGATCGAATCAGCCCCCAGGCTGTCAGGAAGCCCAGGGCATGTCATGACCTGGGGTGGACCCCTGAGGCAGCCATCTGAGCCTCCAAGGTGCCATGGATCCAGGAGGAACATCTCCCTGTGCCCCCAGGTAGTGGCCTGGGTGCCACATAACCGCCACAGAGCATCGCTGCCTTCATGCTAGTCCCTATGTGGCCCATCTGCAGCTTTTTGGCATAGCTTGGCCAAACCAGGCTGTGGAGGTGGGAGCTGATTTAATTAATCGTGGATGTTATTCCCTGACCGGGCACTGCGTAATTGCCTGGGTGAGGTCGCAGGCCCAGGGCAGCGGGCAGCAGGGTGGGTACCTGCAGCTAGGCACCTGCCGGTAACCTCCCCGCTCCCGGGGGAGGTCTGTGTATGTTTGAGATGGGGAGGCGGTTCATCACTGTGGTTTGGGGACACACACAGGGCGTGCTGGGCACCGGTCTTAGGCCCCCCGAGCGGGGCGCGGGGGCCACACAAGGCTGTGCGTTGCCATGGCTACAGCGCCCCCCGCCGCGCTGCCCCGGCGGCCGCGCACGTCCCGACCCCTAGCGGCGAGTGGCCCCCCCCCGACCTCCACCATCCCCATCCCTCCTCCTCGTCCTCCCCCCCTCTCTCCCGCACGGCCCGGCCCGGCAGCGGGCGTTATCCGCCGCCGCCACCCCGCCTCCTCGTGTTCCCCCGCCCCTCACCTCCGCAGCACTCCGCCCAGCAGGGAGGCGTTGAGGCACTCGGGCGGCGAGAGGCGTCTCTGCACTTCCGCCACCGTGACCTTGTACTTGGAGGTGGAGCTGAGCAGCGAGAGGCGGCCCGGCACCGAGCAGAAGACCTCGTTGGGGTTCACCACCCCGCCGAAGAGCGTGTCCTTGTTGATGGGGATGGAGGAGACGGCGTTGTTGTTAGACTTGGAGAGGGACACGGGGCCTGCAGGGAGGGAGGAGCAGGGAGGTGAGGGTGAGGAGCGGGCGGGGAGCCGGGGATGGGGAAGCCGCCGCCGCCACTGGCGGCACCCGAGCCGCTGGCCGCGGCCAGCCCCGGCCCCGCACCACCTACGGGGCGGGGGGGAGCGGGGGCAGGTGAGGGCAGGGCGGCCGGCGGGGGCACCGCTCCGCTCGCCGGGAGGAGCAGGGGGAGAGCGGGGCAACCCTCGACCCGCAGCAAAGAAACTTAAAAATAACCCGGCGGCCCCCCGCGCTGTCCTCTCCCACACCCCAGCGCGGAGCGCCGTCGGAGGGCTAATGGCTGTTTGTTAAAGCACGTCAGTACCGGCCGTGTTGGACGTCAGGGGCACGACCGGCCCGCAACGGGTGCCGCCGGCTGCCGTGCCCGCGGAGGGCAGGGAGTAACGGGGGGAGGGACACAACCGGCCGGCCGGGCGTCCGTACACGACAGAGAGAAGCTCTGGAGTACCGGCAGGGTCTCCCCCGGGGACAGCGCCGGTCAGCCCGCCTCGCTGCCTCTTCAGCGCAAACCTTTCCACGTGAAAAAAACCAACACGCAGCGAGGAGCCGGCACGCATGTGCCCCGGCGGCGGAGCGCGCCCCGCCAGCACCCGGCCGCCACCGCCGGTCGCTGCCCAAAATAAAGCCTGGTCCCTCCCCGGGCGGGCCGCCCCTGCCCAGCGGCGGCTGGCGGGGAGGCGCCGGTTCGGCGTGAGGTGCCCGCCGGGTTCGGGTCCCGGCCGCGGGCGTGCGGTCGACTTCCCTTCCTCCGTCCTACCCCGTTACCCTTCGCGGGCACAGCCCAACCGAGCGGGGGGCTCCCTCCGTTTTGGATAGATCACTTGTGACATTAATAGCTCTGGGAAGGCTAATAGATACAACAAGAGTTAAACGAACTCTTGAGATTACTAATAAAAGAGCCAATTATCATGTCGACTTGGAAAGAGCATCTCTTAAGATTTATCCCTTGCACATCTAATTTGACGTGACAAAGGCTTCACAGACAGGAGAGGAAAAATGAAACTTTGAGCTCACTGGCTGTACAGCGATTAGGATTAGAGAGGAAAGAGGCTCTGTACGGCTCCACCTTGCTCTGCTGGGGGCCGGAGTACCCAAATTCCAGGCGGCTGCACAGGCACAGCACCCCTCAGAGCAGGCAGGAGGTAGCTATGACTTCTGCCCCACCAGTTTTACTCAAACAGCAGCTCTCAACACTCCCTTTCCACCGAGAACCTCATTTGCAAACTGCCCTGTGCCACCTTTCCCTATCGTTCGGTCGTCCGAAAAAAAAAAAAAAAAAAAAAAAAAAAGACAGGAAAAGAGAGCTGAGTGAAAACACGCCAAAAATATTTCGCACGATTTGGGGTCCAGCTTCCAAGCAATTCAATCGATACCAAGCAAAGCAAGCTCACAAAGCCAATGAAAACCAAATAGCCCTGACTAACAGACATCAGTTTCCAGAAACTCGTCCCTTGTTCACCAACAGCCCACCTCATCACCGCCGTGATTTAAATAAGAAAACCCGAGGAAGGCTGGAACAACGTTTTCTCCTTCACAGCCCAGTTTACCAACAACGATTAAACCATGCTGCTCAGCCAGATGCATGGGGCAAACCATGAAACCGAATTGTTTGCTAATGCACTAAAATATCGGCTTAGATTTTCTAGATTGCCTGCTAACATTTTTCCTCTTTAACGACAACAATAATTAAAGTACCCAGCATAACGCGCCTATTTAAGAAGTGGGTTAAACCCACATAGCCCGTTTTCTTTCTCTGCCTCCAATCTTTTGGCCAACAGTATGTGCCAGAGGAAGGAGCCCAGGGCCGGCGGGGGTGGGGGGAGGCCGAGTAAGTCCTCCCTGCGAGTAGTCCCTAGCCTGTAACGACATGTTTGGTATGCGCAAGGAAACGGCTTACCTTTCTTAATTACAGTTTGATCTGGGATGTTAATACCGGGGTCTTCTACGTGCTGCAACAAAAGGAACAGGCAGGGATGTAAATGTACAACCACAACAGAAGGTGGGGAGGGCTGGGGTGCGGGAGAAGTTGTGTCCCCCTCCCCGGGCACGGTGTGGGGAGGGAAAAAACAGATATTGTGGGGCGGGGAGATGGGATTTGGGGAGGATTTCCTTTATCGGGAGGAATCCTGCATCCCTTCCCATTCATCCCTCGTTCCACAATAAATTTAAAAAATAATCATCCGCAGAGCCCTGGGGCTTGCCCGACCGAGCCAAACCCCCGCGTGGCCTCCTGCTTTTGCGGGCTCCCTTCACCGTGCCCTTCCCTCCTCACCGGGAAGCAGCCCCGGCCCGGCGCGGCCCTTCCCCGCCGGCGCTCCCGCGCCCGCCGGAGGGAAAGCACAAAGGAGGGGGGACCCGTGCGGGGCCGGGAGGTCCCGGCGGGCGGCCCCAGACTGCCCCACGCACCCCGCGCTGCTCCACTATTGTCCCCTCGCAGGTTCCGCGGTCGCGGCTACAGCTGGGTTTCGCGCGGTGGAGTCACGACGTGATTAGAAAGTCAAATCATGTTTTCTAATTCCAAAAACTGACAGGCAATATAATGTCTGGCTGTGTTTACAAATTAACACCAGTGCTGCTGAGATAGAAGATTTTGCAATCGTTACAAAACCCAGGCATTACCATTTAAAAAACTATTACTTCCTTCTCTAGTCTTTGTCCAACAATAATACTGATTCTAACATTTTCCATTCTGTCTTGGATTTATGCTCCTGTTAATTGTGCCTGATCTCAATGATTCCGGGTGGATGGTACTAAGTTGCTTTATTACAGGTTTTATTATACTCAATGCTCTCATTTGTAACTTGCCTAAAGTGCTTCTGGATTTAAGTATAATTAAATTGAGAAATGTTCAGAAATGACTACTGCTGCAGTTCTTGCGTTTTAACTATATGGGGAAATATGATCCCTTTATGCATGCACCCTAAACCCATAAAGTAAATGTAGTGTGGCATAATACTTTTATTTGTGTTATTTCTACACATATTCCATACAGAGAGGACTGTTAAGTTTAAAATCCCACAGAGATATTTATGATTAAATAATTTTCACCATCTACTTTATTTTCTTAAATATTTAGTGGTTGTTTTTATTAAAGGTTAACTGTTGCAGCAACAGAAAAATCCAAAAACTACCTTTCCTGATTCAGATTCCTGTAAAGGATTTTTTTTAACAACTAGATAAAATACTCTTAAAAGATACAGCCTCTTATTTTTATGCTTTTCTTCATGTAGCCTGCTGATTCGGTTTTACAGAGGAAAAAAATGTCTGGGCTGGTTTAAGGATTTAAACCAGATGGCATTTTGTTTTCACAAATTATAGCAATGCTATTAATTCATAGATCCTTGAAAGGCAAATGAAAAGATTTGTACTTAAAATATCTGCAGAGGAGGCTTCCCAAATCAGCCCACTGCCACTGAGAGCCACTGAGGAGAGGGAGAATTCCAGAGAACATTTTAGGTCATGTTCCTCCTACAGCAGTCAGGAGCTTGCAGTCAACAAATTGGTTTATTCTTACTATTGCCTCCATGTTATTTTATATCAAGTTTAAAGAATCGACCTGCTTTTAACGGGTCCAAATTGCTTAGTAAATCCTCCACTTTGGGAAATGTATGCGTTTATTGCAAAACTGCTAAACATAACCAGCAATTTTCTGTGGCTAATTTAGCCAGATGAGGGCTGTAATAAATTCACTATTTTTCCCGAGTATAATTTACAAAAGATTTCAAAATGACCCCCAAAAATAGGAAAGTTCATCTGAGCATTATCCTTGCAACACGAAACTGTACTCATTAAACTGTCAGCAAATATTTTGTTGTAATATTTGATCCTGTAATTTGGGATGGCATTTGAGCAAAAATCACATCCAGATACCACAGTTCCCTTCTCCTCTTTCCTCCTGCAAGTCGAGCAGCTCCAGTACCTTTTCACAAGCTCTTTGGGCTTTAATGAATTTATTGGCATGTTCTAATTCCATTTTCAGGGAGAAATCCTGGAAGATGAACTTTTATCATGACCTATCACGTTGTATAAGGCCACCTTCCTAACCAAACAATAGCCCTGGCTTGCTTTGTAAATAGCCAGTGTGCTAATGTCATGCTTAATTAGAAATATTTTTTTAAAAAATCTGTGTTTATCGATAACAGAATTAGGTCCCCCAAATAATGCATCCTCCAATAGGCTCCCAACATTTAATTTAATATAGGTGTAGCAGGTCTGGCTCGAATTTGATAACCTATAGCTAATGATTTATGAGGTCATCCCTTTGCACTGCTGTTAAAAGAATAAGGCAGCATTTTAATATACCTCTTCCCTGATTTGTCAATTAATTCCTTTAGAGAAGAGGATCTGCCCATATCTTCTTACAACTTTGGAGGTTGTTATCCCATATGCCAATTCTGCAATCACGGGAAACCGATTTTTCCTTCTTAGGCCACTTTCACCCACTTTTTTTTTCCCCCCCCCATTACATTTGCCTGGGAGGACATTTAATGAAATCTTGCGTTTCAGACTCATGTTTTTCCCAAGGCAGTGAGAAATTCCCAAATGCACGGCCCTGTGGTGATATTATATATTCTTCCAATCGTAACAGCTTATTGTCATTGAGAAGGAAAGATACTGTTAACGATGACAGTAATTTGATTTATTTATATTTTAGCGGGCGCGTTAGCGGGGAGGTGTCATGCAGGGGCGAGCTGCAAGAACCTATTGTTCTAGGTGGGGGCTTCGCCTTTCCCTGGATGGGGGTTCTCCTCTTCCCTCCCTCTTTCTTTTGGGGTGGCCACCTCCCTTCCCAAAGTTCGTCTCCCGCGGGGAGGAGGATGGGGTAGAGGGACGAACGGGCCCCGGGGCGGCCTCTTTTTCTTACCGGCACGTCCTCGATGGCGTGGGGGATGGAGTGGAGGGGCAGGTCGGCCAGTCCAGAGCTCAGCCCGTGCGGGGCGTGCAGCAGGTCGTCGTGCCGCCGGTAGTCCCTGCGTGGGTCGAGCCCCGAAAGCTGGTGGGGCAAACCCCGATGCGTGTGGAGCAACCCCGTCTCCTGGCTTTGCCTCTGTCCTGGCCATCCTGGGTGCTGGGGCTGCGGCTGGGCATGGAGGGGGTTGAGGCTGTAGGGGTCGTTCACGTGGGAGTAGGGGTCCTGAGATTGGGGGTAGATGGGCTGGTAAGGTGGGGGGAAGTAGGGGGGCTGGAAGTCGGCGTTGGGGGTGTGGGAGAGCGGTGGGGCGCTGGTGTAGGGAGACTGACCCACGGTCCCCAATTGGGGTAGCCGGGCTGTCCCGTTGCTGGTACTGTCGTGGCGCTCCTGAAAGGGGGGGGAGGGGGGCAGCGGGGAGGGGGGGGAGGGAGGAGGAGGGAAAAGGAGGGGGAGAGAAAAGAGAAACAAAGATAAAATCAAACTGTTTCTCCTTAAAATCTGCTTGCGAATTTCACCTATCAAACAAAGATGGGCAATTCGTCCACTCCGAGGTGAAGAGGAGCAGACCTGGGCATTCCTCTGCCTCTGATTTCCCTTAGCACACAATTACGAAGCAGTCTCTCTTTTTAAATAATAACGGGAATAATGATAACGGCAATAATAGTAATAATTATAACAGGACTGCTCACAATAATTAATAAAACATTGCGACGATACAGCGTGGATTCCCAACAGATCGCGCCCCGGCATTTCAGAAGCAGGTATTTCCCCCAGATAAAAAGAATAATTCATAGGCGGTCATTATTAAAATAAAAATTCGACCACGACCCGAAATCCTCCCGCTGACCCCGGACAGAACCGAGACAAATACTGTCGTTGGGATTACCGATAACGCATCCCAAGAAAACCCTGGAAAATCCAAGCCCACTGCCATTTTGTTACCAGAAGACGCCGAAATAGACTCTGAACAAACCGGTCGTTCCACCCGCGAGTTTTACAAATGTTTCAAGGAGAAGGCATTGCCACGGCCCCCCACCTACGGGGAGAGCCGCCCCCGTGCCCGGCCGAGCTCGCCAGTGGGCGATTTCGGAGGGGAGGGGGCAGTGGCGGCGGCCGGGGCGCCGGGGAAGCGGAGGAATGCGCCGGGCAGGCGGGGGGGAGCGCCGCCCCGAGCCTAGCCGCCCCGACGGACGAGCGGCACCGAAATGCGCCCGGGCGTTTAGGTACGGCTTTGCCGGCTCCCTCAGCCGGGAAGAGGAAACCACGGGTACGTCCGTGAAAAAAAGGTATGGCGTTTACGGAGGAAGAGGATGATTCAAGGAGAAAAGCCACGACCCCGAAAAAGGAAAACGAGAAAGCTGAAAATATCCCGCTTGCAGGTGGCAAGGTGAAGAAATCGAAGAGGTGGGGTCCAAGCAAAGCCTTTTGCCGTTCGCTCTAAGCAGACCAAAAAAAAAATTAAAAAGGAAATGAAAAAAAGAAAAAGAAAAGGAAAAATAAAAAATAAGCCACTCAATTTATAAAAACGAAAGAAAGGAAAAAAGCCCTCTCAGAAAAGCTGCGTGCGAATCCCGACCGCCACCGCCGACAACAATAGCAACACCCAGCACACACCAAACCCCCTCCAAGAGAAACGTGAAGCAACTCACCATAGCCGAAAAACTGTGTACTAACATCTGCGAAGATTCGGGGGTTACAAGTCAAAGTAGAAAAAAAAAAAGGCAGAGGAAAGGGACCGGCGGAGCGCGCAGCCCCCGGCGGAGCCCCGCGGGCGCGGGTGCGGCGCGGGCGCGGAGGGAGCGCGGCCGGAGCCCGGCGCTAGGCGCGGGCGGCGGGACCGGGGCGCCGGGGCTGCTCCTGCACCACGGGAGCGCCGCTATAATCCATCAGAACTTGCACCGATCTCTGCTGCCCTTCATCGGGTGTTGCCAAGGCGAGCTCTCTATCCTGGCGTGGTGTGAGGAGGCAAAGTTGGTTGGTTTTTTTTTCTTTTTCTTTTTTTTTCCTTTGTTTTGCGCCTTTTTTTTTTCTTTTTTTTTTTTTTGTTTTGTTTTGGTTTGTTTTTAGCGTGTGTGGTTTTGTTTCTTAATCCTTTTTTTTTTTTCCTCTGTCTCTTTCTTTTTCTCCTTTGACTTAGCTGCTGCTTCACTTGAGCTCCTAATAACAGATCTGCTGCCTTCCTGGAGACTCCTAATAGCAGATATTCATGACTATTAATATTACACGAATACTTAATAAGGGAAGAATGGCTGGAAATCGAGCGTGAAGCGAGAAGGCAACTCAAGGCAGAGCCAGTTCTAAATGACGTCCATTGAATGAAGAATCAGTGTATCTAATCAGAGATGGGGGAGAGGGAGAGCAAGAGAGAGACAAAAAGGGAGAGAGAGGGAGCGGGAGAGAGAGAGGGGGGACATGCTGCTGCGTCTGACGAATCACAGGAAAGGGGCAACATTTTAAAAGGTTGCAGGGCATGCAAAAGTGAAAGAGAAAGAGATCCGGAGAGAAGGAGAGGGTGGGAGCCAGGAGGGAGGTGCGGGAGGGGGGTGGTGGGGGGGAGGCAATGGGTGGGAGAGACAGGCAGAAGAGAGGGGAGGGGGGCGCGGGATCCCCCCTTCCTCCTCTTCTCTTCCCCTCCTTCCTTCCCCCCTCCAGCCGCCTCCCTCTGCCCCCAGCTCCGCGGTCCGGCGCGGGCGCACCTCGGGCTGCGGCTGCTGCTGCGTGTAGCCGGCCTCAAAGCCTATGGAGAAGATCGGCTCCTGGGTCCCCGCCTGGCTCTTTCCGCCCTCGGCCGCGCCGCTGCTGCCGCCGCCTTTGCGCGGGGTGGGCTCCGCGGGACCGCCCGCCGCTGCCGCCCCGTCCATGCCTCGACGGCGCCCCGCCGAGGGGCTCCCCGCGCCGCTGCCCCCGCGGCGGCCGTCCCGCGCCGCCGAGCCGGCTCGCCTCCGTGCCCCGCGTCCCGGAAACCGGCTGGGAAAGTTTTTTTGGGTGTCTCCCCTTCTGGGTGCCAGCCCTCCTCCTCCTCCTCCTTCGGTTCGAGCCCAGCGCCGAGGCTGGTGGGAGCCCGGGGCCGGGGGGCTGGGGAGCCCAAGGAGCATCCGGCGGGCTCCCCGCGGCCCCCCTTTCGCAGGACCCGTGAAAAGACGGGGGGAAAAGGCAGGAGGCGGCGAGGCGGGGAGGGAAGGAAGGCGGGAGGGACGTGGCGGGGGGGAGAGGGAGACGGGAAAAAAGGCAAGGCGAGCGCTTCTCCCGGCCCAGACAAGCCGGGGCTCCGGCGCAACCCGTCGGACTGGCTGTGCAACTCCCAAACAACTCCCTCAAACAGGCACCGCTCCACTCGCCGCCGCCGCTGCCCCGCCGCAGCCTCCGCGCCGCCGGCGCCCGGCCCCGCGCTCCGCCCGCTTGCTCCCGGCCCCCCGGGCGCTGAGCACGGCTTGCCGGGCTTTTATTCCGCCTTTCTTTTTTTTTTTTTCTTTCCTTTTAAAGACAGGTCCAATCCCCGCCAGGGTAAAGCCACCGTCTTTTTCCATCCTCTCTAGAAGTCACCTCGCATCCCCACCCGAGAAAATCGCGAAAAGGCAACCGCGCACGCACGCACAAAAGCCAGCGGGCCTCCGGGGCAGCAGCCGCTGCTCCCTCCGTGTTTAGTAACACCTCAGTGCAAAGTCCCATTAACACAAGGCAACAAATGCCGTTTGCGGTGAAATCCGCGTGCTCGCGCGTGTGCACACTTGAACACCGATCCTGGGGGGGATGGAGGGAGAGAGACATGCTCTCCTCCCGAAATCCAGCTGAGCAATATAAAATATATAATTTCTTTTTTCCGGTTGAAAAAAAAAAAAAAATCACAAAAACACATCCTTGACACCTCATTCCCAGAAATTAAGCATCCGCCAGCGAATGCCTCTAAGAGCTCAGCTCCCACTTCGGGAGACAGCTTTAATCCAAACTCCTCGATTCGGGACTAAACCATCAAATCATTTAGTCGTCGGTGAATCTGTCGAGTCCTCTGTCCCTTTCCTAAGCTACGGCGTCGCCCAAATCAGCGTAAGGATCGGATGGGAGGGTGGTCTCCCCTTCGACCCAGACATGCATGTCGGTAAGCCTCCATCGAGGCTGGGGAGACCTTCCCGCGTGGGTCACGACCAAGTAACTGCGTTCATTTGCGAAGTGGAGTCCTTTATTGCGCGGTTTAAAGACACTGCACAAGCAACTTTTGCGAAACGGGTGACAATAGTATTCGTTGGTTTGAGACTAGGCGAGAGTCCTGGGCATCGCTCTTCTGTTTCCTCTTCTCCTTTTTGTCAGAATAAAAGACACTCGCCTGTTTCTGAAAATATGTATTCACACGCAGACACACAGAGATGCGTGCATACAATCTTCCTGAACGGCTCCAAAGCCAAATTAGGGGGATCTTAATTTTTTCCAAGCCGTTAAAATATTATTACTCAAAGCCGTGGGAGTATGGCCCTGAAAATTAGAAAGCTGGGGGAACGCCACTCCCAGACCCGTGATTTCAGTTCGGTAGCTGACCGCTGCAAATTTGCGCAGCTCCATATATTCAACCCGCAGCCACATCGAAAAGCCTGAATTAAGTCGTCGGTTCTGAGCCAATTTATTGGAATGCCTCGGGTACCTGGCGTGTAAGAATAATTCTCTCCCCTTTGTCTCTTTGCGTTTCATTCATTCATTCATCCGTCCATTCATTCACCCATCCATCCATCTATCCATCCACCCATATGGATGAGTGTAGCATCCTACAGAGCCTTGTCTACGGAGGATCTACCTATAGACCAGGCTGCTGCTGGATCCTGACTGCCTTTCCTCGCACACTTCCGACAAAGCCGGGTTTCCACAAGCCCAGAAGTTCCTGAGGAAAGGACCCCAACCCCTCTCCAGCTGCAAGACTGCAAGGAAGCCTGACGAAGGAGCAGAAGTTTTCCTAAGCGAAACTGAGAGTCGGAGGGGTGCTGCAGACTCCTGCTCGCATCTGCGACGCCAGGGGCTTTGCCCCGGCAGGGGGAAGCGCTTACCTCACATTCCTCATACTTGATATTATCCGTCAGTTTCCAAAGCATTTTCATGGATTGACGTGAGAGAGAGGATTTGATTCTCCCTGCCTTTCCCTACGGTGCCGGTGCCGGGGCGGCGTGGGGAGCGCGGCTGGCGGAGGCTCGGCAGCGCTCCCGTCCGCGCTCGGAGATCTCCCTCTAATGGTGGAAACTTTTCGCTTTTCCAGCTCTTTACCCACAGCCTAATCGCCTCATTAGCATATCAACAACAGCCCAATTGCTCGCCAGCACAACAACCTGCAGCGCTGGACACAGGTAGAAAGGACCCACAAGCAAAATATATATATATATATATTTTTTTTTTTAAAGTGCTTTCTCCAACCCGCTGAGCCCCGGGGGCGGGGGGGAGTGGGCATTAGGCCCTGCTTGTCTGCCTGCCGGTGGGGAGGAAAGTGGCCAGCGAAATCAAAAAGGCGATCGTCCCTTCATCTGCGGTGTTTGGGGCTAGCCATGAAGCCACCCCTCCTCTCTTTTTTTTTTTGTTTTTATTTTTTACCCCAACAAGGTTTAAAGAAACCAAAGCAAGACTCGGGTTTTGCTCTGACGAGGTTATTGCCTGCGGAGGCTTCTGTTGCCCTCTGGTTTTGACTTGATCTTTTTGGTGGATATTTGAAAAGCTTCTTTCTTCTGCGAACTATTTTGTTCCTCTCGATTCTGTTGGCTACTGGTCTTCAAAATACATATATAAAAATATACCCATACAGATTCAACGTAACATAACCTTCCAGATAGAAGTGGGCGAGCAGTAATGCAAATGCAGCAGGAGCCAAAAAGTCTTTTGCAAGTACTTGAGCAAAGGACAAAACAATGACCATAATAAAACTTTGGTACTTTCTTAGGTGGAGCGCTTCGTTTGCTTAACAATGTGCCGCTAAGCGAGCGCTCAGTCTGCCCTCCTCGGGGGTTGCTTTTCCACCATTCTCTTTTATTTCACCGTGTTCCCAGCCTTGATCCATCCACCGAAAGGCTCCGTTTTCCCGATTTTCTTCATTTTTCTCTCGCTGTTCCGCGCCGCTCCTAACGGCGAAGCATCCTCCTCTCCGTGGGTCCTGCGTGTCCGGCCTGCCGCAGGTCCGGAAGCCCGCCAGGTCCCCAGGCGGCCCCCGAAGCCCGTGGGCATCCCCACGCGTGGGGGGGATGAGCACCTGGCTGCCCGGCCGCTCCCCGAAACTTCTTACTGCCAACGGCAAAACCTGCCCTGTCGGCCTTGGAGACCCCCCCGGGGCCACCCCTCGACGCCGGGGGAAAATTTACTGCCTCCAGGAGCAAAGAACTCCCTCCACTCCGCGGGGGAGCCGCAATGGGCCCTCGGGTGGCCCGGCGCACGCGTCCCCACGCCAGGAAGGGCGGCAAAGCCTTCAGGCTCCCGGGCCTGCTCCTTCATACACGCACATCTACATCCCAAAATGGAATTTTTTTTTCTTTCCCCTTCCCCCTTCTTCCACCCCCCGATGCTCTTTTTCACCAGTGCTTTTGTCTGTAAGTGGCAGGAGAGTAAATTGTTGGTTTTACTCCTATTGAGGTTCAAATGGAGCTGGCAGATTAAGCCTAGTTAATGTCCCCCGGGGGGGGGGGTGAGATGAGAAAAAGAGGAGGGGAGGAGGGTAACGAAGGGGCCCATCGCCCCTTAGCGCCGTGCTGGCGGAGCCGGGACAGCCGGGAGAACCTCCCACCCGGGACAGCTTCCCACACGCGGCCGCTCGGGACTCCCGTGGGCCAAAGGGCCCGGCCTTTGACCCTCTTCTCCCCCAGCCCCGGGCCGACTGGGGTACGGGGGTAGGAGGGGAGAGGACAGCTTTCCCTAAGAGACCCGCATGGAGCAACGGGAGGCGGCTCCTGTGCGCTCCGCGGAGGGTCCGCCCGGCCCGGCCCCTTCGGCCGGGCACGGCGGGGGGGGCCCGCAGCGCCGGGGAGCAGGAGCAAGGAGGGCTGGGGTGTAAGGAAGAGTCGGGAATAGATTTCAAGGCAGATAGCCCGTAAGTGCGATTACATAAGAGTTGACTTAAGTGAAAAAAAAAAAAAAAAATTAGATCCTCTTTTGATCGCTTTCCCGCAGCGAACTGATAAAGATATTTCAGTTCTAAATGTAAAAATAATTTAAAATGTTTGTTTACTGCATCTCTTTTTTTTTTTTTTTCCAGACTGCTTACTGCTACCCTAAAAAAAATAAAAATAAGGTAGTCCGGATAAGGACTTAGTCGAGAGATTTGAAAAGCTGGGAGCAGAAAAATAATCTAGGCTCCCATCTTGAACTGGACTGTCCTGGGGAGACGCGGGGCGGGGGAAAGGAGTGTTTGGTAATTAAAGCCCGAGTGTTTGAACAGTACGGTTCGTCTCCCCTTTTATCAGCCGGCAAAGCAGCCGCGACCCGGCCCAAGTGGAAGTACATCAGGGTGCTGTAGGGTTTCCAAGTTTCTCCCGGCTTGGGAGCCGCCGTAACTCCACACGTGTCGGCTCGCCCGCGGTGCGGGTGGGTCCCCCCGGGTCCGCGGGGCTAGGCGAGGCCCCGGCGGGCCGCGTTTTCCCCGTTTGGCCGCTGCCCTTCCCTTCAGCTCATCCCCGCGGGAGCACCTTCCACGGGCGCTCCGGGAGCGTCTACTGGCGTGTAGGGCCCGGGAGCGTTATTTTTGCACGGGACGGGCTCGGGTGGGAGCGCACAGCGACATTTCAGCCCCCGCGGCCCGTTTCCGACGCGCGGTCGCTGCTCGCCCAGGGCCGGGACAACGCCGGGTTGGGAGAGCCCTGGCGGCGGCGGAGCAGCTCTCGCCCCTCCCGGCCCCAGACCACCGCTCTCTACCTGTTGCATCTGGGCCTCGCCGGTGGCTGGGAGCAGCTTCCAGTACCGGGAGCCGCAAAATCACCAACCCTAGTGCCAGGTTTGGCGGTGCTGCCTCCCGGGCCGTCGGCCCGTCACCTTTCTCGCTCCTGCCCTGCCTCCGGTCCTAAAATAACAATAAACACCCCCCCCCCGCCCCCGGCAGGAGGGTCGCCTTACCTGCCAGTCCCCCATTTTGGCAAGGATAGACATTCTGGCTTCGGATCCCCAAATCCCTGCTGGTCATGGACTGCGAGGATAAGCCACCCGCTCGGGATGCCTGTGGGTAAATCCTCCCCTTACCTGAGCTGGGACTCTCTCACCTGGCCATAAAGAGCTGTGTGCTCCCTGCCCGCGCCTGCGCGCTGCCTCCGCGCTGCCCCCCGCCACCCCCCGCCACCGCACTCCCACGGCGCCCGGTCCGGCCCCGCGTTCCCCCGGGGGTGCGCCGCCACAGCCAGCCCCCGGGCGTGCCCCGGGCGCGCTGCAGCCGCCGGGCAGCTGCTCACTTCGCTTCCTCGCTGCTTCCCCAACCCCGAGCTGGGACAGCTCTACCCGCCCGGGTGCCTGCGGCCGGGGCGGGGACGGGAGAGACCCCATCCTCACCTTCCCCAGGGGGCAGGTAGGTTTCCTCGGGAGCAAGTTGCCACTGAGTGCGTGCTCGTAGCAATAATAATAATAATAATAATAATAATAATAATAATAATAATAATAATAATAATAATCATAATAATAATAATAATGAAGCATCCCAAAAAGACAAAGAGCAGGGGCTACTGAACCAGCCCAAGTGGGTAACAGAGACACTGCAAGTAGGTGGGGGTGTCCAGGGGGAAACAAAGAGCCCCCAAATGCAGACGACCTTCCCAGCCCGTGGTATATGGGTCAGGCAGTGGGGTGCGCAGCAGCGTCCAGTGGTTGTGGCACCCGGGGCTGCAGCACCCAGCAGGCCACGGTCTGTCCCACTGGGCTGTGTGAGCTGATAGATGCCTTCACCCCCAAGGAGAAGCCGGCCTGTGACAGTCTGTGCAGCCCTTAGACTTTTTGGTGTCTGCACCCCTTGTCCTCTCCCGTGTTTCCCCTCAGGCGTTCAAATGCTGAACTGCCATGTGAAATTGCCAGAGTGTATCACAACTCTGATTTCACAACCCTTAAGAGAGGGAGCAGGGCCCCTGCCCCATCTCCGGATCTGGGCACAGTGGGAGCGGGGAGAGGCAGTACTCCAGTTACAGAATTTTGTAGAGAGATGCAATTAATTTCCACTTTGCAATTGCACAGCAAGCCCATTGCATTTCAGGGACAGAATTTGTCATCGTGTCCCAGATCACTTTGAGGCCTTCTAAAAGCCAGGGCATGTTGCTGCCCACCTATGAGGCTGTGCCAGGTGGGGTCTTGACGTTCTAGGCTGGTCTCAGCCTCCAGTAAAGAGAAGGGGAATGCACCCTCTTGCTCTCACCCGAAGATCTTGGGGATAAAGACCTTGCAGATTGAAGGTCAGGCCCTGTCTCCAGGCAGGTGTGAAGGGGGAGGTGAGAGCCGGCACCCGCAGCCATTCGGTCCTGAGGGAGTGCCAGGGCCGCCAGCACTTGAAGCCTCGGCTCCTGCGGGGCTTCGCTTTCCACCCGCCCTGGCCCAGCAGGCCGGGGTCGGCCTCCACCTCCGCGGGGACCGGCGAGTCCTGCGCGGCGGCGGGGCGGGACGCGGTCAATGGGCCGTGCGAGGCGCGCTTCACACCGCCGCTCCCAGCGCCTGCCCGCGGTGTACAGTTAGCGTCAAATTACAGCAATTAGCCGGGCACCGGAATTTAATTACCCAGCCCTGCCCCTTCCCCACCCCCCCGGGCCCGGGGAGGCTCTTGCTCGGGGAAGATGTGCAGCAAAGAGAGAGAGATGGGGAAGATGTACGAAGATTTCGTGACTCTGGGACTCTACCGTCTCTCCCTTCCCCGCTTCCCGGCTTCCTTGCCCCTCCGAGCCTCTTCGGGAGACGGCAATTTTGTTCCCGTTACGGTTGCTTAAAATGCTACTTTTAATGGTTATTATTTTGCAGGGAGGGGCGGGGAATTAATCCGATTCGAGGTTGGCCTTCGGCAAAACGTTGCCGGTAAACTTGGATGCCACGTTTCCGTTCTCTCGTTGGGATTTTTCCCTTCTCCCTGCCTCCATCGCTCCCCACGCAGGGTTAAATTTCCCCGGTCAGGATCGAGGTCCCACAGCCCGAATGTGCTCCGCGGTACTTGACAGAGAGGCGGCCCCGGCACAGCCCGCCTGCGGGGTGGGAGCCGGGCTTTTAGGGCTACGGGGCAGCCCTGGCTCGCATCGGGCTCATCCCTGCGCTTTTTTTAGCCCAGGGGAGAAGGGAATGGGCTGGGCATGCCGGAGAGCCCCGGGGATGTGGAGCTCTCCTTTTCCTCTCCCTGGGGCGCTGCTTGGTAACAGCACTTCGGGGGTTAATTCAGTTTTCCTGGCCCGGGCGTTTAGAGGACTCCTTTCCCTCGCAGCCTGGAGGGCAAATCCGACACGTAAAGGTGCAGGGGTCTGAAAATACCCCACCCTGGACTGCTCTCACCCCTGAAGTACCAGCTCTGTGTGTCATCTCGTTCTGCCTCCTGCCTCCTCCCCGTGCGAAGGGAAGAGGAAGCCGAGGAAACATCTCTCCAGACAAAACTGTCTATTTTAAAGCAAAGACATATACAGATTTTTTTATTTTCTCCCGCATCTTGTCACATCGACTGGTTTCCAGCTCGGCAGTAATTTTGGCAGGTGCATCGGCAAGAGTCACCGCGGAGTTCCATCCCCTCTGATTTATTTCTGATGGAAGCGCTGGGTCCCTGCCCGTGTGTCACAGCACGGGTAACAGACGGGACAAAGCCCTCCCCGCTCCCTTTCCCCTCCACCGGCAGCACGCTTTCAGCTAAACCTCGCCACGCATCTCTTCCCAGCCAGGAAGGAGGGGAAGAGATGCTCTCGGGGGGGCTTTCCTCTGCGCAGTGCCAAGTTTCCCCAGCTGGTCTGACTTACCGACGAGTCTTTGCACCCCTGAGCCGGGAGTACCCGCATCTGCCCGGCCCCCAGCTGCCAGCCAGATCTTTCCTTTTCCCTCCTGCCTGTGCTGCCTGCCCCCAGGGCGAACCCGCAAGAGCGGTGGGATAAACCCGGCTCCCGATGCTCTGCGGGGAGTTAAGGGTTGGTTATTCCTCGCACAGTTCCTTTATCTTTCTCCCTGCTTCAGTGTCGCCCGGCTGGAGAGAAGCTCGGCACGGCTGATTTCCACCGGCTCGCTGCCACCTTTTTTTTTTTTTTTTTTCCTTTTTTTTAATTCATTTTTTGGCACTGGCTGGCCTGTGACCGTGGGTCCACTTGCAGCCCAGACAGCGCCAGGGCCGGCAGAAGCGCAGCTCCGTGCTCTGGCTGGGCGGGAGCTCCGCGAATGCTGCGGCTGGAGGTGGGGTGGGCTTGTTCCCCGTCGGGAGGAAGGCTCTCCTGTCCCCTGCCCAGGCTGAACTCCTGGCGTCGGTGTTTTCGGAGGGAGAAAGGAGAGGTTAAGGTTGGTATGGGTGTCCTCGACTTTATGGGGACGTGGGGAAGCGGGGCAGGGGTTGCCCCCTGGATGAGGGTCGCCTCAGCCCTAGGGATGAGGCGTCTTCCTGGGCGCACCTTGGCGCAGAGGAGGGAGCAGAAGGAAAAGGGCAAAAAACCCCAGCAGGACATAAAAAACCAAACACATCCCAGCCCAAAACCAACAAAACAAAGGCGAAAAAAGATAAAGAAAATAGACATCACTCCCCCTTCCTCGCCTCGCACTTTACGGTCCAACACGGTTGAATTAGTTTTGAGAGGCCGGTGCCTGAAAAGGGGGGGCTGCTGCCTGTCGGATGTTAGCGCAGAGATTTTTCCTCGGTTGATTTGGGAGTTTATGTCTCGCCTTTTTGCCGTGCTGCGGGGGAGCCGGCTCCTGGCGTGGAGCGGTCTCAACCCTCCTCCCGGCAGATCCAGTTTTCCGTGCGTGTGAAGGAGAGGAAAGAAACGGTAAGAGAAGAAACCCGCCCGCTTCCACCTGCCCCTGGCCCACCTGCAGTGCTGTCTCCCGCCTACCCGTTTTAGCAGAGTTTGTTTTCCTTCAAGCCCGTTTCCCACGGGGGAGAAGATCACCGAGTGCAACAGGTCGCTTCAGCAGCTCCCGGGCCTTCATGAAACCAATGCCCCTTCCCTCCCTGTGCCCCTCTCGCTGCCACCGTCGCGGCTTTGCCCCGGGACACGCTTTGGAGGGAGATGCGAGGCGTCCCGCCTGTGGGGCGTCACGCGTGGAGTTGCCGAGGGAGCGGGCGCGGAGCCGGCGCCAGGACGCGGTGTGGCCGGTGCCCCTGCGCATCCCCCGCGGAGGAGCGGAAGGAGGAGGATGAGCAAGATGAGGATGCTTTGCCCCTGGATATGGTACTGCGGTACCCCTCTGCGCGTCCTCTGCTGGCCCCCCCCACAGAGACACCCCTCGGTCCCCCGGTCCGGCGCTTTGAAGCCCCGGAGTGTTGTCAGGGGGCTGATCAATTTGAACATCAGCTCTGCATATAAATAGCTATTTTTTTCCAATGCTAAATGAAGGAGCGGGGGAGGAGGGGAGTCTGAGTGCAACTTTTTGGAAGCGAGATAAAAACTTTTTTGGGGGAGGAAGAAAAAGCAAAGACTTTTCAAGAAGCACGCGTGTCTCACCTGCTCCTTTAATATTTGTTTGCTAAACTAACTACACTAAAGCAACTAAACAAGCAAAACGGGAAGTAATTGAGAGTTAAAAGTGAGCGCACACTGTGGTACCAATACAGCCCGTCTACTGAGGACTAGTCAGCGTTTGCATGAGCAACCACATGGTACACATTCCCATGCTATAGGTGTCCTATGGAAATATAACAGGTATATTCTGCTTCACCAGATACATCTTTCTCAACCTAGGCCCTTTAGGGCTAGGTACTGTCATTGCCATCTCCAGCAACTGAGCTCCTAAAAAGTCCACCACTATGAATAAAGCATTTGTGGTGTAAAACTGTGCTTCAGCTTTTTTTGGATTCCTCGGGGAGTGGTCGTATGATCTCAAATACAAACGTTTGTGAGGAATGTGTCTCTTTTGTGAAGCACAATAAAACCACTAAGCACTTTTGTCTTTAAAAAAAGAAATCTATCCACTATAAGCATGCCGAGATCTGATTATTTGTTTACTACAACCTAGCCGCTTTTTCTATTGTACATTTCATTTCCTAAACAGAAAAAAAAACAAACAAAAAACAAACAACAAACACCCACCTAGTTTTAAGTAATCAGTTGCATTTGCAGATCAGACATACAATTGGAGTATTCTCTAGTCAATTCTGACTGCTCACATGTCCTCAGAGAAAGCTTTTGCACTTGAAACACAGGCAACTATTTTGCCAACAATGTCATAGTTGTGGTAGATTGCAGTTTTACTGACCATGCCACCCCAAAATAATTACAAATAGATTTTATTTGATATTTCTTTTTAATTTTTCAGCAATAAAATTGTTTGATACAATTCAGGGAACTGTATGCTGTCTAGGATCCTTCAGTGTTACCTATCTGATCAAAGTGTTATTGCTAATATAAATGTTCTAGGAATGGCTTCTTTAGGCAAAGCTTCACTGCCTTACACCACACCACCCACCCCCCCATCCACAGATGCAGCTGCACATATCCACCCAACTGCACATATCCTGAGTACGAAACACAAAGTTATGCTCTAGTGTTAAGTCTCTACATGGAGAGTTTTCCTTGGATAAAGATTTCGAAACTGAGCCCATAATAAGATATGCCATGAAACCTCAAACAACCCTCCTCCCCCAGGGATATTTATCTTACACATTTAATTGCCCAGTAAAATAAATTCTGTATGCGTACACTTATATGAGAAGGATTTTGATCTGGTAATTTAGGTGTATCTCCTGATCTGTAGCAGCTTAGAATGAGTCTGTACTAGCATCCTTAGAAACTGTGGAGACATAGAAACTGTGCCCTGCTACATAATGCCTATTCAGCTGCTAAATATTTACACATAGGCAGGAATGAGCTTTCCTTGTAATGCTATCTCTCAGCTATATATTAGCATTCAAGAAGAAAAACAAATGCAAGTCATTCAAGCACAGGCCAAATCCCAGCTTCTACTAAAGCAAATAACAGAGCTCCACTAACTTGCATGGAGCAGAACGGGGCTCCTCCATGTTCCGTTCACGTCATATTAACACTGTCGTTTTTATAATGACTTCCCTCTCAAAGCACTCGGTATTGTATAATAAGCTTCAACAAACCCTCAAGAGGTACAGTGTTATTAGTTTATCTGCTTTACAGATAAGTAAACTGATGCAAGAGGAAGATAAGGAATTTCCCCAAGGTCTTGCAGCTGGTTTCCTGGAGATCAAGGGAAGGAAAGGAAACCAAGAATTTGGACTGAACTAACCACCAGACTAGTATCCGCTCCTCCTACTGCTGGTGACGATGTGTCCCATAGCCAGGAAAGCAATGTTAAGATGAGCAGCAGGTGATGGGGATGTCTATAAAACAGGTCATTTCCAGTCCGTTTGATAGCTAAACTTGGACACACACATTTGAAACTCTCAGCTTCTCTAACAATACTGTGGAGTTGCATCCATGCTGACATGATATGATACATTGGAAGTGGAATTTAATTCTTTAGTGCATTGAATAAATCCCCCTAATAATTCTAAGACATGTTTAAGAAACAAGGCCTGGTATTACCCACAGCAGAGTTTAAATAAAATCTACTTTGATATGTCTATGCTAACATTAGAACTGCTGTCTACAAGGCATATATTTTAAAGTGTTGAATAATTACAAAAAGCCGTATTACTGGAAAACGACTGGCGGAGGCTCTGATGTCCGAAACAACATTAATCTACGCAAAAAAAACTCTGAGTGACTTTTTTTTTTAACAAGAAACTTCCAAAGCTCTAGTCTTTAATCTAGCCCAGCTTGTGTGCAGCTGCAATACATTTAGCCTTTAACAT
Source organism: Streptopelia decaocto (assembly GCF_964273445.1). Classification (NCBI taxonomy): domain Eukaryota; kingdom Metazoa; phylum Chordata; class Aves; order Columbiformes; family Columbidae; genus Streptopelia; species Streptopelia decaocto. The sequence goes on from NC_138655.1 coordinate 92,279,220, forward strand.
TAGCTCTAGCCATTGTCCTAGCACATGCCTACACCCCATGATACTTCATGGTATTAAAAGCAATGCTATATGACTGGAGCAACTTGTCACTAAGATATATCACTTGGGGGAGAGTAAAACAAAACAAAACGGTGAACAGCATGGCCATTTTTCCATGGCAGCCTATACTATGGATCTAGTTTGTTTGGCTTAGATTTGTTTATGTGGTGTTTTATACCAGCATGTGCTGCCAGCCTCCCTGACAACTGTGGAGTAAAACCTTTTTAAGTCAATGAAAGAGTGGGCCATGCACTGGATAATTCAGTACAAACATTCCATGTAGCCACTGAAGGAATATCAACCTGCTATATGTATAATCTAATGGCAGTCAAGAGCTGATTTAATAGCTCTTACACTGTCTCCTCCCTATAGCAAAGGTAAATGAGAGTGAAGTTGGAGGATGTAGGGTATGGCTGATGTGTACCCACATCACAGCCGTCCCTGGGATTTTCACCTTGGTGTCCATTACAGTAGCTACAGACACCACCATGCCAGATTCAGTTTACAAGGACAAACCAACTGGACAGAGATTCAGACCATCATCATCACCACACCCATGAAAGGAAACAGTTACTCGGAGACTAGACAGCAAAATTCTTATTTTCCAAAGGGTGGTATTAGCAAACTGAAGTGAATTTATCTGGGAAATTTGTTTGGAGCGAGCCTGAGGTCGTGCTTGCTAGTGCTGTGCAAGAGTGACAAAGCGACACCAGCCTCCCATGGGAATTAGGCCCCCCACACTTAAGCACACACCATCCCTCTTTCAGCAGCACCTCCTTAGGACTGTCCTTGACAGAAGCACAGTGTTATTCAGCAGCCAGCAGCCACCAAGCCTGTTTACATCAAGCAAGTTTAAGCGATTGCGAAGTCTCGGTGCCTTTGCTAATGCAATCGGGCCCGGGCTGAGAAACTACTCCCTTAACGCCACCCGCTCCGCAGCAGAGCCCTTCCCACTGCCCGGCTTCCCGGGGTGAGAAGCCTGTCCAGAAAGGAGCTATGTAGAAAAAGGCTGAGGCTTAGGTTTCTTTTCCTAAGTATTTGGCGCCCCTTTGTGTCTCCTTTTCGGGAAATTCAGTGGCAGAACAACCTCAGACTTTTCTTCCTTTAACCTAGCACCAGAAACCCCGCGCTTGAACGTGAGAGAGCTCTGCAAGGACAGCCTGGACAACGCCACCCGCTAACCTGACCCTAAATTGAGCTGGGCGACATCCACCTCCTTAACTACCCTACTTTAGATGCCCGAATTGCCGCCTTTGGCAACCTTATCCAAAGTGACTATTGTTTTAAAAATGCCACTTCCTGGAGTCATGACATTTGTCATCACCTTTTCTGCATCCTAGTATCTCCCAGTATGCATGAGGTGCAGTTTGGAAAGAGCCTTAAAGAAGTAAAAATAACGCATTTGATGTATCTTATGGTCTCAAGGTGTCAGATTTACCAGCTGCACCGGCAATCCTGTACTTGTGGGAAATAGATGTCTGTATCCCTGCTTCGGGATTGTGTTCTTCAAAGGTGAAGGCAGAAGCAGGGGAAATTCAACATAAAAATATAGCAAAATCCTAAGAGGAACCACAAATATTTTCTGTGAGGTAGGCAGCATTATTTATCCCACATCTTCAAGATAACTAGGACACAAAGGAATGAAGTGAGTAGCCTAAGGGTACACAGACGGGGTGAGACAGCTGGACAAAGAGGAAGGAAACCCAGCCAGGCTGAGTTCTGGAGACATTTTCTCTGTCAGATGTCCTGGTATAAATGAGCTCTGCAGAAGTGAGTCTCCTAAGTCTTTGTCCCCTTTCCTGTCTTCCAGCTGTCAGTACTTATTTCAAAACATGTAAGAGATGTGCATGTCTGAGGGGTGCGGTGTTGATTTGGGGCTATTCAGAAAACATGCACACACTCTGCAAAGTGTCACTGGAAAAATATGGTATGCAAATGCAGACAGGCTATCACTTGCCCCAGAATCAGCATCAGCTGCTTCACAATTAACCTCACTAACCTGGAACAGGCCCTCCCAACACCTATCTTACCCTTCCCTGCCTTCAGCCAGATGGCCCCAGCTGTAGGCAATGTAGGTGTAGGACTGCCCTGTCTATATTTATGGGTGGGTGGTTACCCTGCCTTTGTTTCCCACCTAGGGTGCTTATTAACTCCTTTCACCAGCACTTCCACTGCACCTTCTCTTGTTGCAGGTAAATCTGGCCCCTCAGGCCACATCTTCCCCAAGCCAAAGGAAGCTGTTCCATAAAGGCATCTCTCACCTTCTTCCCCTTGATTTCTTGTTCTGTTTCCACCCTTCCCCTCCCCTCACACATTATCAGGTTGTCCCACTAAAGCTTTTGGTAAGGCATGCTGCTGAGCTCAGCCAGCTAGCCCGCTTAAAAGTAATCTTGGAGAGAAAAGGGAGTGGGGTGCTTAAATCAGGGGACTTGTCCTGGATAAGGATACAATATGTCTGCCTTGCTGCCCGTCTCCCTGCTGAACACAGGCATGTCTTAACCCCTGCTTGGGTCTTGCAACATGCTACAGGTTGAGTTTCAAAACTTGCGGGTAAGCTACTTCTTAATCTTCTTTTAGACTCACAAAGGAACCTGAGCTTTATTAACAGTTCTGTATTCACATGGAGCTTCTCCAGGAGGAAAACCTTTCCCCCATGTTCCTGGGAATCTTGCTTCTGGCAGCACAAGTGGGGAGAGGAGGGTTTTCATCTCAATAGGGTGAAGCTCTTTTGCTTCCCTTTATTTTGCATGCTTCTTGCACACAGGGAAAGTGGTGCTTCTTCCTTCATTTTGGAAAGCCAGCATTGGTTGCAAAAGTCAATGGCTAATTGAGAGGGTAAATGTGGGGTCAAACTCAACCCTGCGATTACATGAAATTGATTTCCAGTGCAGAAAAAAATGTTTCTGTATTTTTCCTCTACAACAGGGCCCATTAGCTAAATAGGGGATCTATCTGACTTGTGAGGGAATGCAGCACAAATACAGCTCCTGAGGGCTGTAAGGCCCAACTGCCTACACTAATGGGTCATGTGTTGACTTGACTTGGTTTACAGGCTGTTGATTGAGCATAAGAATTTAGAGCAGGAACAAAAAATTGTCCCATAAATAGGCTGTCTGCATTTTAAACTAAATTAGCCCCACGGTGAATGGCCTCCACTACTGAATTACAGCATGACTGAGCCTGTGTTGGGGATTGAAAGGGATTCATGTGGCTGGTTAAGCGCAGTATTATTAAGATTATTATTATTATTGGGGGCTGGACCAGGCCCAATAAGAACGCAATTATTCAGGACCTTTCAGCTACAATTATATGTGACAGAAGTCTAAGTAGCTGGTGGCAGAGTATTTGGCCTTTACGGCCATGTCACCAATACAAGTAGACAGGGCTTAGGGCACTGATAGACGCGTTATGGTGAAGCTTGTTGTGCTGATTGAAGATGCTTCCATCTTCAGTTGTTCACTCCAATAAAAGAGCTGGTAGAAGGGAGTTGGTTCCTGAGCCTCAGTTGCTCCAAGGAGAAGCTCAGCACCTCAGGCTGTGGTTTCATACCACAGAGTTCAGTGACAATAGCAGCCTTGAGGGACTCACACCCTCTTCTTCAGCCTCCTGTCAACCTTTTGCAGACCTGCTGGACTGATTCAGCTGATCAGAGAAAAAAAAAAAAAAAAGAGGGAGTGGGGGTATTACCCTCTCCTCTGAATTTAAGTGGATCAGTTCTTGATCATAGTCTGGCCCAAGTTCTTCAGTTCGTGGAGCTGAAGGTGTAGGATGGGGAAACCAGGGCCTTAACTTAAATTGTTACGGAGGGTGTTTTTCTCCTGTCTGCCTTCCATTCTTGTGCTTGGATAGAAGCTTGTCTCTTTCTGGAGAGGCTGCCTGCAACTTTCCTGAAGAACAAGAGCAGTTGCCTTTGCAGGCAGTCTCTGCTGGCTGGACTGTGCAAGTGAGGAGGCAGAAAGCAGGTATGAAATTGGAGTGGAAACTCTGGAAAACAGTGTTTGGAACAGCATTAATTTTCTCATGCATTTTCAACTCCGAGTTCATCCCAGCTGGTTTACACACAGCTCTTTATAATGGGTGACTACCTACAATTTATTGGAACCGAGCTGTTGCTAAACACATGGAGTAGCGATGTATTAACACATTGTAAAAGGCTGTTTGATCACCATGGGATTCCAGATGAGCTAACAACAGAAAATAAGCCGTGATTCACAAATGACTCATTTCAGCATTTCTCTTTGATGCAGCAGTTCAAGCAAGCCCTGTCTATGCACATTCAAATGAGTTCACTGAATAGTCATTGAGCCCAGCAATGCCATGCTTACAAAGTCCTTTTTTTTTTTTACAAAATCTAAGTACAGTTTTAAGTACAAAAACTGGGCAATTTCTAGCAAGCCATGCTATTGCGTGACTCTTAGTCACTCCTGCTGGTAACCCCTTCCTAACACCAAATATTAGTCTGCCCTGATTCAATTATTCTAAATCAGGGGGGATCCTGAGAAATCACCTGCTGTGAGTTGTGCATCTCCTGTCAGGTTGGAGGTGACAGCAAAGGGAGTGATGTCCCAGCGAGACGCGTTTCCCACGGACTCAGCACGACGGCGCTGCCAACCCTCCTCCTCCTCACCACTTCGGTCTTCGCTACCGGCCGCGAAGCCTCGGCGATACTTTAGTCAGCATCGCCATCCAGTGGCACAGGGGACAAATGACAGCGGAGCGGCTCGGCTGTGGGAGGCGGGAACCGTCGTCATAGTTTAATCGCTTTTCTCGGTGATGATGCAGCTCGACCGGTTGGCCCAAACTTGGGCCGCATCCTAATGGCTGGGTATAATACATCATTTATTGATAGCTTGCAACGTCACTGTTTAGCACCAGCTTGCTGTTCATCGGGATGCTGTGGAGAACGGGGTGAACTTAACTAGGGGACAGTGTGTGACCTAAGGGGCACCCAGCTGCTTTCAGACAGTGGCTGCCAGTGGAGCCTAAATCCTGCTGGGCTTTGAAGGGTTTTTGTTGTTGGTCTGTGATGGTTTGTTTGTTTTGACGTGTATGTGTGTGTGTGGGGGTGTTGTTGTAGTTTTATTTTGTTTTTCTCCTCTCCCTGGTATAGATTTTCAGTGCTTTAGTAGGGAGAAGTTTGCTTTATTATTGCTTTATAGATTGCAGAGCTCATTATAGTAGAAGTGGTCTCTCACCTGGCCATGGAATTTTTTTTTTCTGAGATGCGGCTAGCCAGGATGCTCCCCAAACCCTCAAGTGTTAAGTAACTAATGCAGAAGATGACTGTAAAAGTAATCTGCAAAAAACATATAGTCATTCTTTTTCCCAAGAAAACCTGCAATATTTACATTGATCTGGTCAGGGCTTTGGAACATTTCTATCACTCACCCACTCTTCATGGCTCGGCCACGTTGCCATTTCTTGTTGCCCAGAGGGAAACCTGCTGAATCAGCTGGGTTGCAAAGGACTAAAGCCCAATCCAATGACAGCCATGTTTCACTACGAATTGGATGAAAAAAAACACCAGTGGTGTGGCAACAACAGGGCTGGCTGAAGGAAAAGAGAGAGGTAAAGTAGGGGGACATCGACAGACTTGATGTGCTTTTAGACGAAATCGAATAGGACGTAAAATACTGCAAATTTCATGCTGTACACACAGAGGCATCACTAGGGCTCAGTCCCTGAGCAGGCTGGATATTAAATTGATCAAAGTGGTAATGAAAGTGGGAATTACTCCATCTCAGCCGACACAAGGCAGGTGACCTTATTAAAAAATATGCCAGTGTATTTAGTGGGGTAGGGCAGTTTCCTGGGGAATTAATGATTAATGTGGCTATAACTCTGGAGATCCCACAGCTAATGCCCCTGGAAAAAGTCTTAATTCCACTATGAGATGGCCCAACTGAAATTTTTGAGATGGAACTGTCTGAATACAAGCAGGTGAATTCAGCCACTGTTTTCTGACAGAGAAGCCAAGTCACTCAAGAACTGCTGCATTGATTAGGTGATGTGGTGGCCTCATGCTGGATGTGTCAAACTGGGTATGTAAGAGACCCCAGAGCTTGCCAAGAGATGCCCAGAGCAACTCAAGCTCCCACACTGTTTAGTCATCACCGAAACAACGGAAGCCACTGTCCAAGACACAGACTGCATGTAGTGTCCTGAGCAAGACCTGACTCGCAGAAACTTCAATATCCACTGGCACCCAACAGTCTGGAGAAGAATAGCGTTTGCAGCTCTCCTGAGCTATATGCATGCATATGAAAAGGATCTGAGAGTGAGAAAAGCAACTGAGGAATGTACTGTCTGTGCACCCCTGAGAGGAAGCAGAAACTTTGGAGGGTTGTAACATCCCACCCCAGTATTGTGTCCCAAGAAGCTGCCAGAAGCTGAGGCCTATGGAAGAACAAAGGAGCAAGGCAAGCATATGTGGCACTTCTGATACTCTTCCAGCCTCCAACCATTTTCAGACCAGGGTCTTCCTGAGATGGATGTGGTTGCTGCGTACCCAAGAGTAGTCCTGTCTCTCACGAACTTACCCATACACTTGAACAGACACCACACAGAGATGGAGTGTGCAGAGATTTAGGAGTAAAGCAGCCTGTGTCGTTCTGCTTGTTGTAGATATGGGGAAAAGAGGCCTTTGTGCACATTCTTTGCAAATGAAAATGGGTACAGCAAAAACTAACCCTGGCTTCGTGTTCAGGCCAGGGAGCACTATCAGGGTGAGCAACAGGCAAGAAGCTGTAGTTCCCAAACAGAGAAATTGAGCCAAACTGGAAGAAAAGAAACAGACGCAGAATTTTGAGACTGCAGAGTGGAATTGCAGTTCAAGGCAGGATCCAGGCATGCTGCAAAAGGAAGGTCCCAGAAAGCACCTTGAAATAACCTGTCATGGGACAGAAAGCCCACGCCAGGGTACCAGCTGCCAGGTATGTATGGTAACCAGGGAGCCCAGTGAGAAAACCCTGGCCTGGGAGAGGCAGTTTAGCAGGAAGGGAACAGACAAGACAAGGCTGGCTGCAGGAGCTGAGGAATGTACTGTTGTGCAAGGCAGGAGCTTCCAGTAGTTTTCTAGCCTCTTTACAACCTTCCAGGCACCCAATATGGGGAGACTAGATTGTCTCAGCTTCAGTAATGCCATCAGGGTCTGTCTTTGACCTCATGGCAACTGGTGATTGCAGCCACTCTCTTTCCCGTAAGAGAGCCATAAAAAGTTTTTGCATAAGCAGTAGGACAAGGGACCAAAACATAAGCATGAGCCTCCACCCAAAACAAATGCAAACAAGAAGGTGCTTGGCAATTCAAAACACCTGGGAGTGGAGTTTGGGGTTTTTGCTGAGCACTGTTTTGGGTCCACGTACATCAGCAGCTCTAGAAGATAATCAGAAAAAAATCATGGAGGTGGATGTGAAAACTTGATACAGTCTGAAGCAGAGCTACATCTGCAAATGATGATACTAGTTAATAGATGTGGGTGGCAAGGACAGGAAAAAAAATTAACAAAACTGTTTTTGCGGTAGTACAGTGGCTTATGCAGTGTGAGGCAGATGGATCACCAATATAGATTGCTCAGACTGTTGGTTATACAAACAGGGGACCCTGGCATATATAAAGCCTGTGAAGGAAAAAAATCTGAAAATCTAGGGCCAAACCTTAAGAAAAACACTGTACTCTAGGCTAAAAAGGTGGCATTTCTGCTAGTGGGGAGAAAAATGCAGCTGCACAGCACTGGCCAACTTCTTTTCCAGTCTGACAGCCAGCATTTGTCACTTGTCACAAGTTACTTCTGCCAGTGGTTTGTCCTGACTCACTGAGAACCTGTGAGGCTCTAATGGTCATGGATATCTACAATTATCTCCTGAGCAGACCCAGAGTGCAGTGTGGTGGGGACACACTGAATCCTAAAGCCCTTTGGGAGACTCTGGAGCTCCACAAACCAGGTGGTACCTCACAGTTGCTTACAACTGGTGGGAAAGGGGATCCTGATAATTTAACAAAAGAAAACTAAGCAAAGAGATGGAACAGGTATCCAGCTAATTTGTGTTACGATGAGAAAAGACATAAGAGGCGAAATACCCATCAATAGGTAAACAGTTACAGATTTATCATTTGTTAAATTATTTTTCTTTGTTCTTGGGATGAGTCACAAAAGTATCATACAAATGCTTTTCCTTCTAGAGTGCTCCAGGACTGTCCTGAGCTTACCCAAATTGCAATGCTAATGGTAATGAGAAGAAATGATGCGCATATTTCTAAATGATGACAAAGTCCTTTTCTTACAGTGCCTGAGTGTAATAAGATCCCCAGCCCAGCTACAGCCAAGCTAAGTGATTCTGTAATGTAGACAATCATAGGAAAGACACCTGGAAAAGACCTAGAAAATGACTGGGTCTGGACCAGTATGACCTGCAAAACTGCTGAAAAAACTACGCCTAACCTGCTCCTAAAAATCATTAGCAGGAAAATTCCAGCCTCTCCAGACAATCTAATCCACATTTAACTGTTTATCACTACAAAGCTTCCCTAATGTCTGATCTTCACCTTTCCTGATGTTATCTAAGATGATTAGTTCTTGTTCTATGCACAGAGAAGAGGGAAAATCAGCTACTCCCTTCCTGTTTGCACCAGGATTTGCTTCTGGTTTTACATTTTCACATATTTGAATACTTTCTGCCCTTTTTTTTTTTTTTTAATCTTTTAATGATAAAATAACTACATATACTTTTCAGTCATTCCTGACAAGTAATGTTTTCTAGATCCCCATGGACTCTGCTCATTTCACACCCAGCAACAACTTATATTGCCAGAATAAAGAGCACAATAATGCTAAATGTTTAGTGGAGCCATTAGAAATAAAAGGAGTGATCTACACAGCTGCTCCCTCTGGCATAGCCAGATACCTGTACAAGCAGCAAGGCTGTGGTTAGCCTTACTTGGCAGAGCAGATCGCTCCCAACCTGCAGATGGAGTTGCTTTGTTCCTCAAGCTGCTAAGACACCTGCAGCTGGGAGTGGGTCCCTGGCCATGCAGAGATACTGCCCTGGGCATGGCACCTCCTTAAAGGTCTGACACCAGCTGCCCCACTTCACCCACTGAGGGGAACACCTTGGCTTCATGCTTATACAGTTAGCAAGTGCCCAGATGTTTGCAAAATCCAGTGTAAGCTACCTTTGGACACTCATCCACTGCAAATAATAGCTGCACATATACATGTTTTAGGGAACTGGGGTTGTTTAGCCTGGAAAAAAAAGAGGCTGAGACCTTATCACTGTCTGCAACTACCTCAAAGGATGTTGTAGCATGGAGGGTGTTGCTTTCTTCTTCCAAGTAGCAAGTGATAGGATGAGAGGAAATGGCCTCAAGTTGCGCCAGCGGAGGTTCAGATTGAATATTAGGAAATTTTTTTTTATGGAAAGGGTTGTGAAGCACGGGCTGCCCAGGGAAGCTGTTGAGTTACCATCCCTGGAGGTGTTTAAAAGATGTATAGATGAGGCTTTTAGGGACATGGTTTAGTGCTAGAGCTAGTTTATGATTGGACTAGATTATCTTAAGGGTTTCTTATAACCAAAATTATTCTATGATTGGTACTTTACTGTATGCTGTCCTGTACATTTGTCTGCAACAAGAAAACAGATCTTTCTCCATGCCTTGACTACACCAGTGCCACCTATAAAATCCAGTTACATTTAATAGAAGAAAAACAGCTTCACCACCACAGCTTGCCTGTCCTCTATTAGGACAGGTTTAATTATGCCTTGCTTTCTCTGTGGAGGAGGATAAATGAGCAGGGAAGAGAATGCCATGCTGCTGCTCCCGAGTATCTGATGAGGAGTAGTTTGCACAGAGGTGAGTACGAGTCCCCGTTGGAAATTAATTGGAGAAGGGAGGAGTAGAGTCCTTTGCTTTGGACCAGTTGCAAGTCTGACTTGCCAAATGCACTCTGCTAGAGACTAGGCGGCTTACCTATGCCTGAAACATTTATATCTAAAAGTCTAATGTAAATTCAGACAAGCAGTGAAGTTGCTGCAGTATAGAGGCTCTGCCTCTGGAGCTTGAGAGCACGGCAAGACAAAAGCGGACGGGATGGTGCCTTGTCCGGCCCCTGCTGTTTGTGCAGACAGATGTGCTCACTGACTGCGTATGATTAGATTACTCCATTCTTTCATTGGACCATGTGAGCTGAGACAGCGTTTGCCTTGATGTGTCAGTTCATCTCTCCTCCCACTCGCTGCAAGTGCTGCTGCGTTGTGACTGTCCGGTGTCAGTGTGTCTGCCTGGGAGCTCCTGTTTCAGGTAGGCTTGTATTTTCTTCTCTTTGAATAGTCAGGTTGTGGCTGGCTTGGAAGTGCAGGAATGCCAGGGGCTGCTCTGAATAGGAAAAAAAGGGAGGGCAGAAGAGAGAGGAATAAACTTTAACTGTTCTTGTGCTGTGGCTGCTTTCTCTTTCCCGGTGTTCCACAGTATGTATATAGCTTTCAGCTCAGGCAGGACATGTGAGTAATGCACATGTTAGAAAAAATAGCTTCCAGGCAGGGCTGCTCCAAGAGGGGTGTTTTGGAGAAGACTGTGCTCATTGCATGGCATCCCAGAGCAGCACAAGACCAGGGAAAATTAGTCTTAGTGCAAGAAGGTGTGAGGGAGGAGGAGATTCTTTACTTGGGCACAGAACAGTGGAATTGTGGCTACCTGCATTTCCTAACCAGAAAAACCACACTGGGCAGAAATGGTATGCTCACAATGGTCTCACTGTTATTTTAACAATGCTGCCAATTCAGACTGACAGCTTTTCATGTGAGGGTCACGAAAAGGAATGTCATTATAGAGATGTTTTTGTCCTAACAATAGAACAGAAAATGCCAAGTGACTCCAAATAGACATGAAATGTGTAATGTTTTTCACTACTGACTGAGGCCAAACAGGAATTCAAAACTTTATGCGCAAAGCCTGTGCATCTCGCCTTTTAATTAGCTGACAAATCAGCTGAAACCAATTATCTATATTTATTAAGGTCAGGAGCAGTTTACTGAGTACTAACTTGTGGGAGATTTGAGGAATTTTCTTGAGGTTGTTGTGTGGACGGGGTTTCTATTAGATGGAGATTTATTTCTGAACTAGCCAAAGGAATCTCAAGGCCAGCATGAAGGCTGAAAACCAACACCTGCTATGGGAGTGAGGCAATTCTATAATAACAGGGCCTCAACAAGATGTAAATTAACAAGGCCTATTAGCAGTGAGACTCGGGCGCATGGATAGCTTGTGAACATGGACAATATCCAATCAGCTAATGCATGCTTGGAGCGTGGATGTGTGATCAGGAAATAACTGCATATGTAAAGAGGCTTGTTTCTGTAATAAATGGCTTCGCTTGAATTCAGATTGGATTGTGTGGAGTCCATGATTTTTCGCCCTCGCACTAACTATATTCCAAAGGTAATATCCTCTGTGTCTGGAAAGGTCTGTTCCCATTCACCCACCGGGAAGGCATTTCAATTGCTAATCTTACTGGGGAGTGTGTTGCTGGGGTTGAGACGGACAAAAGACATAGACCAGGTTCTTCCAGGATGAAAGTAGCAGATGCTATTTGTTGCCACAAGTGCATTTTTATACAGTTTTACCAATTCATGTGTCTCTTCACTATCGGTTACAAGTTAGAGCAGTAACATCTCATTGGCTATTTTTGCTGTCATCAATGTTACTCTTTTACTCCCTTCTCTCTCATGGGAACATCCTTAACATCTCTGGATACTCCTTTACTCCCATCTTTCTCAGGGGTAGGCCTTAATATCTTCATGGCTAATTCCTGTTCTCATGCCCTCCATCAGGGAATTCACGGACCCACCGTAGTCCCACAATTCCCCCTTTTTGTATTCGTGCTAAAAAAATTGCCTTCATTGTCTGCTGCAGGGCCCTTTGCAGAAAAGAAATCATGCACGGCAACATCAGTAACACAACCACAGCAATCATCAAGACAACCACTCCCATTTTCACTACTGATAACAACCACCCTGAAAGCCAAGAAGCAACGCAGTGTCACAACAAGGATGGATGACAACACTTCAGGAAAAAAAAGAGACAGAGCGGGGGGAATAAAGCCCCCCTTTCTCTGCTTAGCAGCAGGAAAACAGGTTTTTCCTTTTTTTTTTTTTTTTTTTTTTTTTTTTCCTTTGTCTTCTTGCTGCAGTTTAGATATAGCCAAGGCCACGCAGGTGGTAGGTGGTGTAATCACTGGTATGCAGTGGGAGGCTCTGGCGAACTCCTTGGTTAGAATGAGCTGAGTTTATCTTGCAGCTTGACACAGGCCTGAAATTTATATTCAAACTGTACAACACAGGCCTGGGATATTTTGCTTTTTTGTTTTCACATTTCATTCCAACCATAATATACTTATATGCAATTCCAAGTAGCTCAGCAATAGTTACATTCCTTAGCTCCATTTACCTTTTGCAATTTACAGATGTCAAAAACCAGCATATTAAACATCAACCCATTATTCCATTTTGCTAGATCCAAATCAGTTCATATTCTAGCAACTTTTAAACACAACTTCATACAATACCAAGTTCACATCCATCATAGCATTTAGGGTTTGTTTTGATTCTGTTTTTGGTTTTGGTGTGTGTTGTTGTTGTTGGGTTTTTTGTTGTTTGTTTGTTTATTTTTTTTTTTTTCAATGCGAATCAGAGTTTAACAATTTAAATTCTTTTCTGGTCTCAAAATTAGCAGATTAACTTACAGTACCATACTTCACCCAATTTTTTCCAAAGTTCTACAGAACAACATTAATTGCAATACAGCACTAAAACCCAGAGTTCCACATTTAAGCCACATTCGAGTATGGTGTCATTTCAAGTTTTATCAGAATATTTCCCCAAAAGTTACTCTAATGTGTAAGGATGCATCCTAAGGGGCAGCAAGGTGGTATTTTAGCAGCGGAACTGGTTCCCATTTTGTAATTATCTCCCCAAACAAAATTCTTTTGGTACCAAATACATAAATATATATGCAAACTAAAATACTGAGCTCAGATATGAAAACCAAATACCCAGTTCAAATATGCAGGTGGATCACAGTTACACTTATTCAACACAACATCTTGATTTTAGCATTGCACCTTTGAACTCCTTACTCCTCAGCCAGGTGGAGGCACCACTGGGTCTCCCTGACAAAACAGGTCAGTGCACACTGGGGCCCAATCGGCATCTGCCCCCCACTGCCGCACCAAGCTGGACTGGGCAAGGCTTATATTAGCATCTCATCTGTTTTGCTACGACTGTTATCCCAGAACCAGGATTCTTTGCCTACTGTGCATACAAAAGAGCCAAATTTAGTACACCAAGATGAGACACAGCCTATCACAGAGTTGTGCAAGTCTGATTGCCGGAATAAAGCTAGCATGCTAGAATGAAAAATAACAGCTACTACACACAAAATTTTACCACCACATTCAAGCAGTAAAGAACTGAAGTGCTCATGATTCTTTTGTATTATCACAAAATGCACATTTGAGTCCATGGATTCTCATTATTTAACAGTTTGTGAACTCACTGTACCACACAACAAAGACCTACTAAAACTGCAACATGCTTAAACAGATACCTGCAAAGAAAACAGGTTAATGAGGAAAGCATATTGCAGACTTCAGCAAGTTTACTGTGACCTGTGTGTTATCAGTTAACTATCTCTCAGCTTGTTGAAGTTCAAACCATTCCACCTGTAAAACTGTCTGTAATGATCTAACGATCGCTGTAGAGATTTATTATGTCCTGCTCTTCTCACCTTAAAAACAACATTAATAGCAACAAAATATTATACTTCAAGGTTCTATCCTCCAGCCGCTTTTCCCATTCATCTAACTTACACAGCAGCCACCATTGATCATAATATTTCACAAGATCTTCCTTCCTCATATTTCCAAGTGCTTTCCTATGTTTTAAAACACCTTTAAAACAACCCATTTCTTAGAAACATGACTGAAAACCAAGTTTCCAACCCCATCTCATAAGTAAAAACCATGAGAAGAAGGAGGGAGGGAGGGAAGGAGGGAGGGAGGGGAAGCACAGGGCTGCTTACAGCGCAAGTGGGAAAAGTGGAGAGAAGGTTTTACGGCGTACTTATGCCACAGAGAAACAATTCTAACAAAAGCCAGTAAAACAATTATCTCACATTCCTGACAAGCTGCTTGGTTTTCAGAGAGGCAATACACAGAAGTATGTAATATGTACTGTAAGACTCGTAGATAACATGTTGATAGCAAACATTAGCATTCTCTACTGCTTATTTCAACACTAGTGCATCCTTAGCTTCTAAGTTTTCAACCTGCTTGTTGATGGCCTCTTGAACGTGGTCAATAAATTGCATGTAATTCTCATTGGGACCCTGATTTATAGTTGCAAATGATTTGGCTGCTTTGTCGGTTTCAGGCAGCTTTGTCATAGCTTGATATGCGAGGTCTGTTGACTGCCTCAGGATTTCAGAAACTAATAGTGCCTGTAATTGTGGTGTGCCAATTAGTGTCTCTTCCAAGAACTGGGGGATACCCACCCCTTTCAATGCATCCCCATCATTCTGTCCTAAATGATCTATAGCTGTTACGTTGCACAGATCTAATTTTGCTTGAGTCTTTCATGGTGTTTACCTGATCTCGGGGCAACACATACACATACTCCTTTTCCTTTTAACTTTCCAAGAAAATGCTGCAGATCTTCACCCTCATCCAAGTTATCAGATAATGCAGACTTGAACAGTGCTGGAGAATCATTAGTAACAGGGGGGTTCGAGGTTCGGAACAGTGCACCTATTTTTATTTTTTTTTAGCAAATCTCGTCCAGGGAAGCCACCACCCCTCTCTGCCGTCTCTGCGTGTTCCCATTGCTCTTTTAATCCTCTCAAAGTCTCTAGCAACAAGTGCCATGTCGTTAACAGTTCAGTTGTTTCTTTGGATCTTTCAGTAGTGCTTTGCCCCATAGTAACATCCTTCATAAAGTCAGTTCCAGAAGGCTAATACGCTGCTTCTTCAGAAGCAATCTCCATGTAGATAATATGATACCCTCTTCTTTAGATAAGCTCCCCCCCTGCCGTTCCCAGTAGCTCACCAACTCTTGGTGTGGTGTCTTTTCAAGGATCTGGATCTTTGGCAGCTCCCCCCTGCTGCTCTATCAGCTGTACCGGGCTGTCTCCACAGCTCGTCTTTGTCTGTCACAGCTTCACCACTGTCTGTTCTTCATGCAAGATCCTCTTCAGGCAGGATCACATCAGGGTCATCATATGTTGTGCTTGAGACGGACAAACGACATAGACCAAGTTCTTCCAGAATGAAAGTAGCAGATACCATTTATTGCCGTAAGTGCATTTTTATACAGTTTTACTAATTCATGTGTCTCTTCACTATTGGTTACAAGTTACAGCAGTAACATCTCATTGGCTATTTTTGCTATCATCAATGTTACTCTTTTATTCCCTTCTCTTGCACGGGTACATCCTTAACATCTCCAGATACTCCTTTATTCCCATCTTTCTCACGGGTAGGCCTTAATATCTTCAAGGCTAATTTCTGTTGCCATGCCATCCATCAGGGAATTCACGGACTCACCATAGTCCCCCACAGGTCTCCTGCTAGCTTGCTGCTTTTTCAATGACATTTGCCATAATATGGTTCAGATTTACATTTAGATTGGGCTTCTCTCTCCACCTGAACTTCAGATGAGTCTGTAAAATCTGCAGCTCACCAATACTTGAGAAAGAGCTTTTCCATTGAGGTGGCTTATGTGATGTGTACATTCTATTTCTTTGATTTCCTACTCTTTTTTTCTGTCTGTCTGTCTGTCTGTCTATGTATCTTTCTATCTATCTATCTATGTATCATGATTTCTGGCTATAATCCAAGGCATGGATCTTATTTCACAACCATCAGCACAAGGTAGAACTATTAAAAACAAACAAACAAACAAACAAAACCAACACAAAACAAACAGAAATCCAGAAACAAATCCAAAAACCAAAACCCAGAAGTTTTGAGAGCTCGGTTTTCCATAGCAATCGTTTACATGCATGTTTTCAGGTTTTTAAATACAATTGTGCCAGAGAATTGAGGCACTAGGATTAAGAAGTAGCATCAAGCATTCAAAGACACCACAGAAAAGTTAGGACTTGTATTTCACTCCTATGATGAGCAGGCCTGTCTCTTGTTTTCTGCACATAGCTTACTTGTTTGCTATGGGCTACAGTAGTAACGCAAACTTCAACACCTAAGATAAATCAGTCTCCATAAACACGCACACGTATAAATGTATATTTTTTAAGTTCTAAAAAGTCTGCCTGGCTGTGTAGTAGGTTAAAGAGTGCCTAAATTAGAGTTTTAAAAGCATCTGGGCAGACAGTTTCAAAGACATCCAAATGCCTTGGAGGATCTCAGCCTTTGACACTTTGGAAAAACTACCTGTGTTCTCTTCCCCTAGCAGAGATTTCCCCAAGGAAATCCTGGCTCCTGCAGGAATGCTGGCATCCACTCCCAGTTTTCCTTCTCCTGCGTTTTCCTAACTCTAGCTGGATGGAGGTCTCATGTTAAGACCATGTCACAGGGGAAAAAGCGGTCTTGCAGCCGGCTAGCCCAGTGAGCAGGTGGGAAGATCTTGAACAAAATGGTCTACAGAAAGCCAGAGGCTGCTGGTTTTATCATCATCTGTGGTGATGGCAGTTTGTATTACTTAGGTGTCAGGCAGTTGACTGTTGTTCACTTCTGGATATAATTCACTATAACAGTCAAATTAGGAAGGAGTAGTGGCTTGAAGCACTGCAGGCAGATCTGTGCACCTCATGACAGCATTCACCAGTCACTGAGCCAGGACATATTCTCCCTTCATGGTGGTGTTCACTGTGTATTTCTTTGCTGGACTTGGACAGTGGTCTCTGCTCAGCACCTGCTCATCTCTCTGAATTCCCTTTTAACAAGCTGTACTATTGGGCTGTGGCAACATTTTCCAGATGATTTCTCAGCAGCATCATGCTAGTCTCTGTTACTCCCTTGGACCCTCCACACCTCTGTTTCAGCCCCTTGGCTCCACAGAAGCTCTTCTCCCTCTGAAGGCACTGGTGTCCACAAAGAAGGCTGCACAGGATCTCCAGTGTGACCACAGCTGTCCCTACTCATCCCTAATGGCACCCTGGTGAGAAGCTGCTCTGCTGCTTGCCACCAACAGGTAAGCTTGACTGCCAGGTCTGTCCTGCACAAGGGCCCCACTTGGAGGACAATCTAGCCCCAAGCTCTTAAAAAGTTTCTCCACTGCTCCTCTCCTCATTACAACTTGTGACTGTGCCCAGTGGGTTGAAGCCACTGCTTTCAGCCTTTGATTTGTTTGAACTGAAACTCCCAGAGAATGTTTGGGGCCAGGACGGGAGGGAAGTGCAGCTTCTGGGAAGGACCTGCCAGTGCCTGAGGTGGTTTGTCTGCATGAGCTGGGAGGTAGGTGATGGTATTTCTGCTTTTGTAGTGTGCTGGACTGCCTAGTCAAAACATTTATTGGTGTAATCTCTGATCACCTGATATTGCCTCAGCATTACTTCACGTTGGAGCAAAATGACATGATGTTGGACAAAGTTTATATGCTTTGAACATGCTGTCTTATGGCGGCAGGTACACATGAATAGAATTAGAGTTGGAAGAGGGAGAGCTACCAAGTATTCCACTTTAGTCAGAGCCACGCCAAAAGCTCTCATTGCATAAATATGTTGTTATACCAAATTTATGCATGGTTCTTAGGAACAAGAATGTCTGATCAGAAAAACTAATGTTAATTAGTTTAAATAGCAGGTTTTGCTAACCCAGTTCCTTGTGATGCATGTAAGCCTAGAGCTCATCACAACTCATCCATGGCACTGAGCAGAAACTATTAGGCAGATTTCAAATTTACAAATAAAGAAAACATTGCTGCAAAAACCTGACGGCTCTGATATAATTCTACACAGAGGAAAAATTAATCTCCTTCTTCTTACATGTGAGTGTTGGTGGCCTTGCACGGTAGCACAGTGTGCTGAACAAGCCTTTTTTAATTCTGAAGCAGTGATGACTGATGCACTTGGGTGGTTCCAAAGAGTTCCTATAAGTAAAAACAAACTAGAACAATACAAGAGTTAAATAGGAGGTTTACCACCATATGCACAAACAGGAAGTTTTACAGCTATATGATACATGCAGGAAGAGTGGGGAGGGAGCAGTTAAGAAGATACCCATAAATTGAATTCATTGTTCATTGCCAAGCCAGTAATTATGCAATGTGCCTGTTTAATCTCCAAGGTGCTGTGGAGAGCATCCATCTGCAAGTTTTCACTACTTATGCTGCTTTCACATCAATGATGACTACAAAGCTATTAATATTGAAAGTAAGGACAGCAGCTGCATATTATGCGTCAGACGGACGCATGCGTTCTCCAGCAGAAAGCAAGCACAGCCAGCAAAGCAAGCTGATTGCACTGTCTGATCTGACTTTGCAATATTTCAAGTGAGACTCTTTTTCTGAGCAGCAATGTATACACTCAGATATTGCTTCTTTGCTCTCCTGATTCTCTGTGTTTCACTTTCTTTTGTTTTCTATGCTGTTAATTTGCATGCCCAAAAATCTCTTCAGAGGCTGAACTTCTCGGTGAGTTCAACTTTAGAAGAAGCCTGTAAAGCACTTGTTGAAGACAAGGTGTACTTTCTGAAGGAAAACGCTTTAAAGACATCATTTGGAGAATCCAGTTGCACGGAGTACATCACACAGAACCACTACATCACTCATGCCCTATCGGCTGAGGAGGCTGCCTTCCCCATCGCCTACATCATGACTCTGCACAAGGAATTTGAAACCTTTGAGCGGCTCTTCAGGGCGGTGTACATGCCCCAAAACATCTACTGCATCCACGTGGACGCCAAGGCGCCGGCCACTTTTCAGCAGGCAGTGCAGCGCCTGGTGGGCTGCTTCCCCAATGCCTTCCTTACCTCCCGGGTGGAGCGGGTGGTCTACGCTGGCATCTCCCGCCTGCGGGCCGACCTCCACTGCATGAGAGACCTGCTGGCCTCCTCTGTGCCCTGGCACTATTTGCTCAACACCTGCGGCCAGGACTTCCCCTTGAAGACCAACCGGGAGATCGTCCGGCTGCTAAAGGGCTTTGCGGGGAAGAACATCACCCCTGGGGGGCTACCGCCCCCCCACATCACCACACGCACCAAGTATGTGCACAGGGAGCAATTATACTCTTTCTTTTCTTTCATGCTGTGGACATTTGTGCGCAAGTCACCCCCGCCACACAACATGACCATCTACTTCGGCTCCGCGTATGTGGCCCTCACCCGCCCCTTTGTGGAATTTGTGCTGCGGGACCAGCGCGCCATTGATCTGCTGGCCTGGTCCGAGGACACCTACAGCCCCGACGAGCACTTCTGGGTGACACTCAACAGGATTCCGGGTGAGTGCACCTTCACTTTCATTTCCTGTAGCTGCACACGTGCACGCACACACATACACAGAGAGGCATATATCTGAGGCTGATTTTGACAAAGCCTAGATGAAAAATTTAATTGTATCATAAGTGATAGAAAAGGCTGATCTATCAAAGAAACTTACTTGCCATTTCTCACCACTTAAGGGAGGGATGAGTGTGCTCTGCAGGATGTGCATTATCATTCTGCGTCTGAGCAGGAAGAAGCCCAGGGGATCTAAGTTCAAACTGAAATCCTTGGAGATTTCAGCTGATTCAAACTTTTGACTTGTAAAAATTGAGATGAAGAAAGGGAAGGAATAAAAATTAAAATAGGTAAGCTATGTAAGGATTGTAGTGAAGGTGTTTTCTACAAGACCTTCATTTTGCTGGGGGGAATTTTATTTTTCCACAAATAGCAGTTAATTCCTCCTTCTCTATTTGTTGCTACAGAGCCAGAAAATTTGAGTTCAGGCTTCTGGTCTTCATGTGCATTTCTGTGGGCACAAACACATGCATACACATCAGCTCTCCTGTAACACCTGAAAAAAAACTTGTACTCATGATGGCTGCCTAAACTCCATTGTATAGGATCAAGGATTTGTTCAGAGAAGCAGAATCAGAGCCAGTATTTTCAGATTTACCTTATGTACTTACAAGTAATTTTACCCTGTTCATACAACTGGAAAAAGGTCAGAAGATGCACAGGAATTCTCTCCCATGTACATTGCTTTTAGAAGCACTTAGTAGGACTTTAGTGCTTCTGAATCCATAGAGCTTCACAGCAGCCCAAAGCAGGGATATGAAGAATGGAACTGAGGATAAATGTCTTCTTTTTTTTTCTTTCTTTCCCCTTCCCATCCTTTCCCTGCTGTAATATGTGGGGAATGAAAAAACAGGGAGCAGTAACAGAAGCAGAGCATGTCTGCTTTAACCTAAGCAGCAGACTGTGCATCCATTTTGCAAGGCCAGTCTGCTTTCAAATTATCACATAACTCTCTCTGAGAATAGTGCTTGCTCTTCTGCTAACTATATTTTACAACCAGTATGCACAAGATGTACAAATGGTTACCGACCGAGAGATTTATGGTCAGCATATATTATTTGTAGCTAGCTGACTTTTCCAGAAAGCTCGTTGCTGTGATCTTACTGTAGTTCGTTGCCTCAGAAGCAATAAACCTGGGACGAGATACATTCTCCACAGTTAGAAAGCTTTAGATGGATGTCATTTGTTGTGCTGCACTGTGTAGCTTATGTAGGCTTTGTACTTCATTGTTTATCTCCATGATCATCATTGTACACTTTCCAGTGTTGCACATTGGTGTAGCATTTTTTTGCGTTTGTTTTCTCTGTATCCAAAAGAGGAATCCAAAAAAAAGATGAAACATTTCCACAGCAGACATGTTTCTTTCCTCTTCCTTTATTCCCTGCCATCACTTCGGGGTTAACAAAAGTGGCCATGCAGCTCTGACAAATGTACTCAGGATACAGGGCTGCTGTTGTCCACGATTTTGAATCCAAATTTGTAAGCATAGCATGGAGTGTTTCACCTGAGTGTATCTGAGTCAGATCCAGAGTTCTGAGCAACTCTGGTGTGAGAATTCCCTCTCAGTGCATAGGGTGTTAGCCTGGGACTTCGTTCTTGGCTCTAGCAAGAATCTTTTGTCCAAGTTCAGCCAAGCCACTTCCTTTTAGCTTTTCATGTGTACAAAGGGAGATAATAGTATCAAAGCAGTGGTCCAGCTGTTAGAACAAATAGCTGAAGGTCTCCAGGCAAGCACAGAGATTATTTAAGGGCCATAACACAAAATAATTAAGCCAAACAGATATTTGTAGCTTCAGAGACCTATGACAGTTCATTCAAAATATCAAAAAACACTGTTTGGTCCCCAAATCTTAAAATGACATGCTGATTACCCAGAGCCATGCAATGAAAACCAAGATTTTCTTTAGCCCCCTAAAAGTTAGAGACTTCCAATTGTCATTCTGTTGGTTTTCAAATTACAGTCTTAACTTATCTTTGGTGTTTATCTCAGGTCACTTATCTCCCACATGACTCCTGTGTGACAGAAAATTCTTGAAAGTCACTTTTCAGATAAGGAAGAGAAGCATGGGGAAATTAAGGGAAAGTATTTGCAAAGTATGTAGGCCTGAAGTGACTGGCCCTAAATCACTTCCCCCAGGTTGCACAAGAAGGATACACCACCACAGAGCTGGTTAGTGGCCACGTTCCAGGCCAGCAGCATAACCACTGGGCCACCTTTCCCCTCTCTGCTCACGTAGAGCAGAAAGGAGGTTCTGGTCCTCACAGAAGGAGTGTGCATCGTCAATCCATGCTACTGAGTCCTTCAGGGCAGCCTCACTGAATCCTCTTCCAAGCCAAAGTCCTGTCCTCACTTTCATGGGATAGGGTCACACTATATGCATGACTCAGGATACAGGCAGTCTTGGGTAATAAACCCTGATATGTACATAGCAATATGTA
The DNA here is from genome assembly GCF_964273445.1 of Streptopelia decaocto. Lineage (NCBI taxonomy): Eukaryota > Metazoa > Chordata > Aves > Columbiformes > Columbidae > Streptopelia > Streptopelia decaocto. Next base: position 92,301,199 of record NC_138655.1, read on the forward strand.
CATTGACATAAACATACATTGGTCCACTAGTAACTTATGCATTGTTCAAGTGGGAAAATAAAGTCAGGAGAAGTAATAGCAACACTTCTCGTTCAGAGACACCAACACACTTTACAAGGGCAATCAGTGCTATTATATCCCATTCACAGGAGCAGGCAGAACGTGGCAAAATTATGTTCCTAGTTTCTTACACCAGACCACGGTCAAACCCAGCACTGGACTGCTGACACCTGACTCCCAGTCTAATCCACTGCACTAAACTGCTTTTTCAGAATTAGCTCCCTGCAGAATAAGGGAGTGTGGTTGCACTGTCATTTCTGTACTAGCCCAGTTCCTTCACTAAAGGGTGCACAAGACAGCTGACCTCTAAAAGCTCATTGTTGCCAAAATAGGAAATTTTCTCCCATTTCCTTCTGATCCCTTCCCACCCCCTCCTGTCCAGAAACCCTATGCCAGATAGCTTTGCCAGTTCAACTCACTATATGTGAAGAAAAGCAATCTACTTTTTTTCTGATTCTGTGAACTGAATGGATGTGCTGAAGAATCTGGCCAGCACAGAAGTCAGCACCAAAAAAAAAAAAAAGCTGAGGGTGAAGGTGCAGATGTGAGTAAAAATGAGAGGAAAATGGACAGAAGAGGAGGAACAGGAGCCAGACCTTCTCCTTGCAGTGATCATGAGACATGAGCCTGGCTTAAGCCACCTTCTACAACATCACCTGCATACAGGCATTTTCTAATATCTGAGCTTGGAAGAGTAGGACAGAAATATTTATAGGCATTACCGATGTTTTATAAAAATCAACAGTTTCTGTACAATTTTCATCCCAATACAAACAAGAGATGTATTTGGAGAATCCAACACTGCTAGTTGAACAGATTGTCATGGTTGAGATGGACAAACGACATAGACCAAGTTCTTCCAGGATGAAAGTAGCAGATGTCATTTATTGCCGCAGGTGCATTTTTATATTTTACCATCTCATGTGTCTCTTCACTATTGGTTGCAAGTTACAGCAGTAACATCTCATTGGCTATTTTTGCTATCATCAATGTTACTCTTTTACTCCCGTCTCTCTCATGGGAACATCCTTAACATCTCCGGATACTCCTTTACTTCCATCTTTCTCACGGGTAGGCCTTAATATCTTCAAGGCTAATTTCTGTTCCCATGCCCTCTGTCAGGGAATGCATGGATCCACCGTAGTCCCACAACAGATTTTTGTTATTGCATTTAAGACATATTTTTAGGAAATGAGGGTATGGAGCTACAAACTTTAAGTTTAAAGTCACCTAGGCTATAGCATTCTTACAAATGTTGCCTGTCTAAACCTCACATGCCCAGGTCTTTGTGCTAAGGCTTTTACCTATGAGAAGTTCTCTCACATTGATCACAGTGAAACAAGTCACAGCTTTGTCTGCTTTAATCTTAAAGTTTATACCATTCACACGCTCTAACTGACAAGTAAGCTTTAAGGAAACATTCAAGAGTGCATCATCAAAGCCAAAATAAATATGTTAAAAGGGATAGCCCATAGTCTGAAGAACAAATGTCATCTGTGTGTCACAGGTAGCTTACTGCAATATCCTGTAAAAATAGCATCTGTTTTCTACTTTGGCCTTTCTACTAGGTGCTGCTGGTACCAGGTTCATTTATACAGATGATTCTTCTGTCTTAAATTATCTGTGTTAACACTAGTCTGGAAAACATGAAAGAGTTTATTTGCAATCAGTCCTTGCCCTGGATCACTACATAGTCCTACAAATGGCTGTGCTGGCAGGACTGAAAGGGCTTGGTGGTTATGGAAATGAAGAGCCAGGGTGTTTCAGGGACAGGGAATAAATCTCCAGAGGTCAGCAATATGTACTTAGGTAAGAGGCTTATCTCCCAGAGCACTTTAAGCACCATCCTCATTCCTTCTCTCAACCCTGTGACTGAACGCACTTGTGCACCTGCAAAGCAAGTTTCTTTCCTACCTCTCTACACCTGTTTTTCAAGTTTCTTGTTCAGGTTTCATTTTAGGGAATTTCTTCCAAATTCAGGTGTGCCAAGAAGGTCCTATTTTATTCAGACCAGGGGGTTCATCATGCTGCTGTTACTACGTGAAGTTTTTACCACAGTCCTTTTCGACAGCCTCTTGGCAAGTTTGCCTCTGTCCTCTTTGCCTTGTTAAAAAGAGAGTAGAATTGTTACTGCAACCTGGTAAACCCACCCCTGGTGTTGCCTTTTCTACCTTTTTTATCCTTCCCTTGTCCAGCTGCTCTGGGTGGCAGCTGTACTCAGGGTGACTTGCTTTACTGGCGTACGTGCAACAGCTTCTGCCTTGTGATGCTGACAGCAGTGGTTTAAGTCACCATCTTTAGCTTCAAAACTTAATCAACATGCATGGAAATTCTGTACCACTGCAAAGCAAATGAGGTCTTAGCTATTTAGTCATCAACAGATGCAGAGCATCCTCTTCTCCAGCACCTCTGAACAGAGCCAGGCCTGATGTGCCCTTCGCTCTGTTTGCTAGCAGAGGACCTCTCTGTTCCCAGGGGCAGGAGTTGCTACATCTAGGGCCACAGCTACAGCTAGATTTAGGAGAGAACTGCAGTCAAGAAGTTGGGTGAAGAAGCAGAGAAGTTTGGGAACAATTCTTCTGGGAACACACTGGAAAGGTACAGTGGAGTGTTGCATTGCAATATCCAAGCTGGCCAAATACTACAAGCAGTCTAGGCATAACAGAAAACCCAGCTATCACTAGGAGAAAATGGGTTTTGCACTTGCACTCTGATGCTTTTGGGGAAGAATTATTCCTAGCAGGGTGCTGTGCCCCCAGGTTTCACTGCGTGGCTCCATGGAAATCACATTAACACAACTGAGAGGCCTGTGCAGAGCCATGAACGTGGGGAGTGAGAACTTCAGGAATATGCTTCCTCTGGCATTGTCGCTGGGGGAAACCATTGAGGAATCGCCATCATGCAACTGTTTGGCGTGCCTTTGAAAGGCACTGCATTACTGCACAGACAGGACACAGCACTTTGAACACAGGCTTTGGACAGACATGTTTCCTTTGCTGATTGTAGTTACACAATTAACATTTTAGTTGAGAGCAGAAATGTGTTTCTGAAGTGATTTCCCTCCAACAGTTCCCTCTGATTGCGCACTTGCTTTGTTACTCAGATAGTGATCTTAGTGGATGAAGGCTGGATCCCTTCTCTGGTGGAATCAAACCAGAAGTTGTGTATTAGCAGCAGCATCTAAGGGGGACAGAGGGATCTGAATTAGGGAACAGCCTTGCACCACTGCCAAACACAGTGCTGATCCTAAAGTGCACACTGGCAAGTTTGTGCCAGTAGAAGACTCCAAAATGCCAAGGGCTTATGTTGCATAAGTAGCCAGGTGATGCCTGGGTTCTACAGTTGCTGTACAACAGTTGTTCCACAGTCTGGTTGGTCCTTTCTTATCTCTACAACATTTCTGCTGCCTCAGTACTCTTTCCTTGCTCTCCATCTTTCACCTGACCTGGGCTGAACTTCTTTGTTCAGCTCACATTTGTTTTTCAGTGTTCCCTTTCCTATTGTTTTCCTTATTTTATGGTAAGTGCAGGAGACTGCAGGTTCTGGCACTCATCCAGGATCCTTGCTCCTGAATATCACCAAAAAACTCCTGCAAGAGAGCACGCACATCCAGGCACACACCCCAGCCTCTGTACCAATGTCTCCAACTCAGGTACATGTATGGCAGGTGAGAGCAGGGACACACTGGGCTGCTGGGGGATCACTTTGTCCAGGGCACTGGTCTCCACTTAGTACAGATGCAATGAGTACTGCCAGTTCCATGATAAGACCTGTTAAATCCTTAGCAACCCCCTCAGGCTATGAGCTGCGAGAGAAAGTTTGCGTGTAGAAATCACCTAGTAATTCCCTGACCTGTACTGTACTCAGTTACATTCCAGCAACTAAGCGAGGCTGCAGATGCATTCTGCCATGCTAGAGCTGCCTTTCTAAGCTTCCATTAAAAGATTCTAACACGTGGTTCCTTTCTCTCCCCACAAATGCTGGCAATGTAGCAATGTTGCCATGCTCAGTAATTCTTTGGTTCCTATCACTGCAGAATGCAACAGCAGCAATTCTGGGGTGCTTTGCCCTTACACAGAGTGCAGGGTGGTTAGCAGCCATGCTGTTGTTAGCCACAGTAATGAACCTCTCTTCCTCGTTTTCATTCTGGCCAGCACAAAATTCACCTGTCCACCCACAGACAGCATGGTCCTGCCTTTGGGACATGCCTTGGTCATGCACATCCCTCCACAGAGATAATGAGTGGCATTTGGCAGTCATTTAGTGTAAGGGAAGCTGGGGGTTTGCAGGAAGAGTGCCAGGGCAGCATCATTTTTGTTCCTGGTTTCTTCAAGAAGCCTGTAGAATGGGAACTAGCTGTGGGTCGTGTGTCCCAGAGAGAGGGAGCGGGAAAAGGAGAACCATGCCACTTTTGCTCTCGTGCCAGCCTGAAAGGGACACTGGGCACACCACATGCCATCACTGCCTGCTGCAAAACTAGGCAAACTTTTGCATTAACGTGAACGCAAGGTAGCTGATTGCCAGAAGGTGTGGCCCACAGTGTCCTGTGCAAGACTGGAAACCCAGACCATTCTTGGATGTGAATGGGCAGATCACAGAACCACAGGACCTTCAACAACTTCCTATCGAGCACAGGCACCTGGGGACATCAGCAACCTCAGCCTCTTTGAGTGAGGTTCTTTCTGCCGTGGCTGCCAGTCTGACATGGAAATTGGAAACCCATCCAGAGAAGATGATTTTGCACTCTAGCTCACGCCTGCTGTTCCAAGGATTCACCCAGCTGGGTGCTTACCACAATTTTAAGTGTTTTTGGAACAGTTTCATATTGTGTCTGTCTCGATGCAAAGACTCAGAATCTCCTCATCTCTCCCAAAGCAGGATGAAGACCCCTAACATATTAGTTCTCCTTGTTAAAATTTCACTGCAGTTTTCTGAAGCATTAGTTTCACATTCAAAATGAGAGCTGGAGTCTCTCAAGGAACATCTCGTTCACATGCCTTGGATGTGGATGTGAGATACAAGAGTAATACCAGGAAATTCTAAGTAGCATTGCTAGCACATTAATCAATCACATTAGCCAGTTCCTTATTTTTACATCTTTATATGGCCATTTGCTTGTACAAACAGAACCATTTTTGTGTGTTTGTTTGTTCATTTGTTTCAAATGTTTTAGCCTGCACTGAACTCACTACAGCAACTTAATAATTCATAACTACTTTAGAAACTCTCCATCCCACTGTCATTTGTAGACAGCCTCTTGGAACAACCTTCTGTGCAACACATGCATTATATTAATATGTACCACTGCATTTCTGTTCTTGCCTGCTAAAATCGTTCCTTTTCCTTGTTCTAGAAAAAAAGTACTTTATACCTATGTCTGCATTATTACTCACATAACTAATCCTTGTTCTCTTCCTGCTGTTCTTCATTATTTTGATGAGACTTCCTTATTGAGCGAGAACTTCTCATAGGAATAAGTTATTGAAAAATAGGGATTTTCCTGTGACTGTTATTGAGTCTCATGCCCACAAAGTTTTTGTAGTCTCATCATCAAAGCCTCTTTTTGCAAAACCTGCTTAAGGGAAGGTGTGGCAACACAGTCACCACAATCGCAAATACACCTTCTTCATGGTAGAATTTCCTGAAAAATTATTCTTGTTCTCTATCCACCATCCAGATATTACAATTCATCTGAGAAGATGTAGCTTAAAATAGGGTTTAGTCTGTGCAATCAGCAGTCATTGGAATTTAAGTACTGCTTTCAACAGGAGCAATACTTTGCTTCACAACCAATGTAGTGATGATGGGACAAGGAAGGGTATGTCTTCAAGAAGTGTATTTCAAAAGCCACAGCTAACAAATGGACTGGCACTCCTTCACTTTATTCTCCTTGATCTTCACAACTATCAGACATTGGTGTAATAGGCTTCAGACAGCACAACTCCTTGAAGAAAATAATCAGATTACAGTAATTTAAGGAATAAGGTTTTTCTTTCTGAATTCTGGCATTAGGTAATGTATGTCACAACTCATGCATGTAACCAACTAAACTTCAGTCTAGTTGCAGCAACAGAGACTTTTCTTGATGTTCCCAGATGCCAAGCTCCCAACAGCCCTTTTTTTTGCTAAGGGGGAACTCCAGTCAGGCCACCTGAACCTGTTCCCTCCTTTCACCTGCAAACAAATTCATCTGACCACACCTAAAGCTTCATTAAGCGTGTTGAGAAACAAAGCCTAACGCCAGCACCTGCCTGGGCAGCCAGGGTGAAAGTCCCCAGTGTCTAGCATGTCCCCACAGGTCCAGCCCACTCCCGTTCCGGGAAGCAAGTGTTTCCTGAACAGCCCTGTAGAGTTCAGCTCCTCTGATGGAGGACCACAACCCTGTCAATGACACTAGAGTTAATTTATGGGTCAATAACAGCTCAGAAATACCTCCTTCAAAACATATCATCAAATGAAGCTTCTAGAACTGAGACTCTTTCCTTATTATCCATCAGATGATTCAACACAAGAGGTGCAGTTTAGCTCTTTCATGACTGTCAACAGTCTGATGGCTCAAGGAGATGGTGTGCATTGCCTTAGTTTAGACTGCCATCTTGAAAGAAGTAGTTTTAAGTAAACTTCCTCTCTCTTTTTTTTTTTTTAATTATTTTTTTTCCCCTGAGCTTTATTTCATTCTTTCCAGGTTCTGAGGTTTGCTTTAAAGCTTGACAATCTTGAGTTTATTTTAGTTAGCTCTTTACCCCTCCACCCACACATTTTTTGATTCACATAACCCACTGAAAATAAAATATATGGTGGCAAAACACAAAATTGAGCCTTTGTACATTTCTAAACAGGGATGGTGGGTTTTTTCCCTCCAGTGTTTCAGTCTCATATTGAAAGAAAAATCTCTTCATCCAAGGACTCCCTCATATCTTTACCAGCCACCTGCCTCCAATGGACAGGTGGGACAAACAAGAAAACAGACAAACCATGATTTCAAAGCGAATCATCCTCCCATACTGTCTTAGGAGCCTGGTCAGATGAATAGTTGTTGCTGTACAGGGTTAAGAGGTGACTGTTTCCATCCTACCCACTGTCCTATCCCAACAGATGGGATGACAGATGAGTTAACTCTAGATGCGACATGCGCCCTGACTCAACAGATGAGACTAGGTGTGAGTTAACTCTGGGTTAATTCTGCACGGTTATGTGAAGTGAATGACAGACAATCACCCCCGGGGTCCAATTCAATTGTGAGTTTTACTAAAAGTACTTGTTGGAATATTGGTTACAGTGAATGGTGACTTGGCAAAAGTATAACAGAACTTATCAACATATTAACAGCGAAAGTCCTACTATGAGCAGTGTATTGGCAACCATCAGTAGTTATAATATGAAATTTAACCAGAATCCAACAGCAGAGCTTAAAGATGGTGTTATCCTTATATGTTCAAAAAGGGAAAGAGAGTGGTAGAGAGGGAAGGAAAACTAAGGTATAAGGGAGAGAGAAAGAGAGTACTATATATACAGAAGAAGAGACAAAGAAATGAGGGTATAGAAAAAAAGGAGAGAAGGAAAGAGCAGAGAGAAAGGAAGAAAGAAAAGAGTGAGGGATCCAGTCTCTTACGGCCCCACAGTGTGGATGAAAGGACTTGTACAATGATGTATGGCCTCGGTGTTCCAAGGTGAGGATGCTGGGGTGAGAAGCGCAGCAAGGTTTTGACCGATGTGTTGGTTTGATCTTGGAATCTCAGATACAGAACATGGAAGGTCAAGGCAAATCTGCTGCAAGATTTCCATCTGAATGTCAGTTTATGTGCATGTTGCAGAAATGCCAACACAGTGGCTCATTTTGTGTGAGCTGCAGATGATTGTCTTATAATACATGATAGTGATGCAAGAAGTGATGGGACTGGGCTGACTCTTGGAGCCAAGACATGAAGATCGACTCTCACTGGAATTGCAATGGCAAAAAAAACAGTAAGGGCTTAGAAGAGAAAGAGGCTGTGTTGCCTTTGTCCTGTGGATGAGGTCCAGGCTCTGAAACAGTGTCTCTCCTGCCTCCAAACCTCTGCACCAATGGAAGACATGAAATAAAAGGCATCGGAGGGGTTGGCATTTCTTCCCAGTCACTTGTGATTGTTTTCACACTCGAGTGATGCTGTTCTGGTGGCAGCTGTTGCTAAGACCTGGTGGTGGCCAATTTGTTTTCAGGGCAGTTTCAGTACCGCTGCCCACGAGGTGGTTCATCACTCCTCATTGTTTCTGGAGACAAAACTCTGTTAATCTCGATGGAGTGGGACACAAGAACCGGATAAAAGTAGAGTAAGCAACTCATGCCAAAGTTTATATTAACTTTCACCATTAGCACCACTTTTCAGACAAATCATATTTATAAGAACAGGACCCCAGAACAGCTTCCAAATCTCAGGTCAGTTGCTCAAACAAATATTTAGAGCATAATGTGGTAATTTTTTTTTTTTCAGTGCTGAGCTACATTTTCCCCCAGTCTTTAATTAACTTACAAAAATGCCTCATCTACTCAATTTGGGAGATGGTGAATAATGTGAAGTCAGTAGTTTTGTATTCCTGGAAGACAGAGCCTTCCAGTGTTTTTGTGGATGTCCTGGGGTTGTTCCTGTTTTGTCCATCATCTTTCTGCTTTCCCACCCTGTCAGCATTTTCCAAGTCTTTCCACAGATCACATTTAGTGCCATCTGTTGTGAACAGATTTTTAATTTGGGATGCTAGTGCACATTTCAGGTTATTTAAAGTGTTTATTCCTTGCCATCACTGCCTCTTTTTTGCCTTTTATAAAGTCTAATCTAATTTAGATTAATGCTTTCTGTGAAAGAGTAATGTTTTCTGAATTTTCCCCAGGACAAAGCCACTTTATTTTTTTTTTTTTTTTTTTTTAATTATTTGATAATGGCCTAATATACAATGGGGAAGAAATAAGGTTGTGAAGTTCTGGTTATACCTGCCACATATCTCTGTTTATGGCAAAGTGCTATGGTGGTTCTGCTGTTGGCGCATACATTCCTTTTTGCATCTGATATAATTGCATTGAATTTCTCAAAAAAAACCCCTACCAACCCCTACCAACCCAACCCCAAAAAACAACCCACCAAAACCAAACCTCCTTGACATTGTAGAGTGCATTTACATTCTGGTTTGTTCTTCACAAACGAAATAGTTGTTGGGTTACAGTAACTGTAACGGTACTATACTTGTTGCCATCCGGGAAGGGAAAACAAAATTGTAACAGAATCTTCCTCTGCTTTCAACTTTAATTTTTAGAATAATACAAAAGTTATGAGGATGTTTTCATAAAAAGGCTGCATGATTCTCTCCATGCCATTCATGTAATTGTTTCCTTTCAAAGGAAAATAGGAGGAAGTAGAAATAACAGGCTTTAAATATCCCTATTAAAAATCTGGAAGAAAACCACTTGAAAATGTTTAGCTGTTTAAGCATTTGCTTCAACTATGACTGGATTATTATCAGGGTTTAGTAGTGTTGATTAATAGTAATAATGCTTAATACTGGCTTCACTATCAGACTCCCTACCCGCTGTGTGAACAACAGAGGTTGACAAAAATCAGAGTTTTGTGAGGGACGAGGGTTATTCGCTATGGATGGCTCTGGGGTTGGGACTGAGCTTTAGGAGTGCAGGGCAAGCACCTGGGTTGGTACAAATCCACTCTTCCTCAGGCTCTGACGCCCATCAGTGCTGGCACTTCTGCTGTGTTTGTTAAAAAGCCTGAGTCCCAGGTACTCCTCAGCAGTAATGCTGCAGTAATTCTTTGCATTCAAGCAAATCACAACTCTGTCTTTTTTCTTTGCTTTCAGCTTCATTAGGAGAAAGCAGAAATAATGTTTGCATTTTTGTGCCTGCTGGCATGCACGCTGGCTCCCCACGTGTTGCCTCTTCTGCCATTTGATAGCTCGGGGGCAGCACTATGGTCATTGCTATCTGGGCAGGAAAGAATAAGACATGGTTAGTTTCTTCCAAGCAGGGAAATAAGTTGCACACAAGTGTTTGTGCTGCAGTGAGAATCTGGGTCTTTTCCAGCTTTTCTCAGGTAAGTGGTTTGTACATGGGGTGGCAGTTACACAGTCTGTATCATTGTTTTTTTCTCCAACAACTGAATGAACCAATAAGAAAGATAAAATTCACTGAAAGGGATAAGTTCATAGAAACCTTTTATTATACTATTTTATGCCTTTTTTTAAATTTCTGTGTTCTGAAGACAATTTTAGGAAGTACTTAAAGAAACTTCTTTCACTGAGCTGAATCTGATACTGCAGTACAGGTCAGGCAAGGAGGTTTCCATAGTTGTATTTATCTGATCAGCTCTTGCTTTCAAAGGCAAGGACTTCACCCCATGGCAATGGGCTGTTATAGCTACTGCCTTGCGCTGAAGATACTGGAATTCCCTTGACGTACAGCAGTTCCCTACATGTTGCGTGCACATTGTCTGTTTACATTTCAGCAAATACCAACTACTGAATGTTAAGCATTTCCCCCTTAATTACTTAAAATGCACAGTTGCCAGGTTATAGCAGGACTAGATCACTTACTGACAAGGAGAGGGCCTCTTACCAGCTTATCTCTTAGGCAGATCCTGTGATCTGCCTAGACTTGTGCATATTATTATATTAGTCTATAACTGAGGTTCGACAGTTTCATCCAGTTGTATAATGCTTGAATTTGTTCTGTCAGTCTCTCTTCTTAAAACAAACAAACAAACAAACAAAAAGACAATATAGACAGTATTTACCACTAAATTAATGTGAAGGCATTATGTGTCAGTGGCTCAGTGTTCAAATAACCTTTGGAGGGCAGTGCTGGTTGGGAAGGTTACACGAGTGATCATACATGCACACAGTATCATACTGAGGCTGTTGCAAAAGAGGGATTTTATTGCTCAAGTGAAATGTTTAGGTCTCTTGCACTGACATCGTGCTTATGTCATGAAAGCTGCTTTCAGTGAAGAAACTTGACAAAAAGATTAGCAGCCAGGTGTCTGTTGGTGCATATTCCTAAGTATTTCATCCCAGTTCTGTAGAGAGAGGTCCCAGAATGTGGACATAAACCTGAACACATGCCTGTTAAAAGGACTAATTATTTGATTTTCTGTTATCTAATTGCAGGTGTCCCAGGCTCTATGCCAAACGCATCATGGGAAGGTGACCTGAAGGCGGTGAAGTGGATTGATATGGAAAAGACCCATGGAGGTTGTCATGGTAATGTGTACATTTTTCTCCATTTCTTCTTCCTGTTCATATAGCGAAAAACACTTGGCTATTGTTCCTGTACTCCTGCAGCCTCTAACCATAATGTGAGACAATCTTTAGATAGCACTTCATGGGAGAGAAGATATTAAAAAGGACTCATCTTCATAGTCCGTATGTGAATGATAGTAGCGGTATAAATAGTGAGAAAGCTTGAACAATTGCTTCTGCATCAGGAATTTTATAGAATATATCAGACTTGGAAAGGGGGGTATTTGGTGGCACTTAGGGCTCACATGAGTTAGCTGACTCTTTTCTTAAAGGCCTTGGGGGAATTTTCTTGCAGGTGGGTGGGAATAGCCCATGTGTATATCCCAGGCTGGGAGATGTGCTAGAAATGGGCAGCAGTGTGCAAGGCAGGTGCCCTGTGGGAACTGAAACAACTCCCAGCTGGGCACCGATGCTGCCAGAACAACAGCTGACCAGGAGCCTGAGGAGCCACGGGCTGACAATCATGGTTGAGCTTTGGATTTTCCTATGTCACATTATATCATGACATGACATTAGCAGTAGATAATCTTCCATATGGCACACTTAATTTTTCAGTCACTGGTTTGTATGTTGCATACTGCTGCTACTTCTGACATATCCAAGCAGGACAAGAAAGGGAATAACAAAATGCTGATAATATGCATTTTATTTCAAGAATTCTTAATCTGCAACAGAGTTGTTTGTGTTGAGGAGAAAAATATTGAGAACTTCAGTGAGCTTCAGTTGCAGCAGTTTCATATCAGCATAACTGCACTGAAATCAGTGAAATTACACCAATACCACCCAGAATTAGTCAGTGGAAAATTTAGTGTAAGTATCAGTTCCTCTTCACTGACAGAAGAAAAATCCACCTGTGTTTTAGTCTTTTCTGAGGAAGAGTCTCAAGCAGTAACACTTATTTTCTGAACTTTCTCCTTATTTAGCTCATTATTTATTCTGAAGTAACTTTTTAATTTCCTCTCATTGCATGTCCAGTAGGCCTTTTAACATGTTTATTGTGTAGGAGATTATCACAGCTTTGCAGATAAAACTTCTCAAAAAGAATGATTTGGATCCTTGATTTTGACATTGCTTTCTTTTCTTTTTCTTTTGGCAGGCCACTACGTTAGAGGCATTTGCATATATGGAACGGGTGACCTCAAGTGGCTTTTTAACTCCAGCTGTATGTTTGCAAATAAGTTTGAGCTCAGAACATACCCCCTGACTGTGGAGTGCCTGGAGCTGAGACATCGGCAGAGAACCTTGTCCCAGAGTGAGGTTGAGGTGGAACCCAGCTGGTATTTTTAGCAAGCAAAGCCCCAGGCTACAACATCAGTAAAAGCTGTCAAGAGGACAGCAGCAGCAATCTTAGTTTCTGCTGTGCCAGAAGCATAAACTCGCAAGATGATTTTCTTTAGTATGTTCTGCAGATACAGCTTGGGTTGGCTTGTCTCACACTGCCTGCAAACCTCACCTTCAACTTAGCACCTGGAGGCCAAAATGCAAGAGATCCAAAAAGAGGCACCAGGGCAAAGCTCCTTTTGCAGCCGGAAAAGCTTTGCAGTTTTACCATTTTTAATGGGCTGATTTCCAGCTCCAGCTTTTATCTTGCTACACTGACATTGCTATCTTTTTCTATAAAAATATAAACAGAGTCATGCATCCCTGTCACTTCTTATGTCTGAAAGACAGCTGTGCACACTTGGTAATCAAAAAGGTGAGGAGTCACAATCAGCAGGAACACAACTGATGGCTATACATTCAGATGTCATTTTGCCAAAGATACTGATATTTACTGCAGAGAACTGACAGAAAAGTACTGAAAATGTAATAAAGTTGCTGCACTTCCCAGATCTTACCTGTTTTTTTAAGTATCTGTTGGGACAAGGTTTGTAAGAGAAAACAGGATCTTTTACTGGGTCAGTCGGTGTGGCTAGAAAAATCAGATAGGCTTTCAGGCGCAGGAGCCCTTCTCCATGTCTGAAAAATAGGAATTTGCATATTTGTCTTACTTGGCCAACTAGCAGAGCTGGAAAAAAAAAAATCTCTATACACAGATTTTGGCCCACTGGTGTCCTTAGATCATCATCTGTAAGGACACAGAGGGAGAGATGGGAAGTGGGAAAGGAAGTAGCAAGGCAAATATTTTCAGGACTGAAAGAGCAGTAACTGAGCTTTGGCAATAACTCAGTAATTCTGTGTCATATTTTGCTATAGCATAAGCCTTCTGCCCATGTTTACTTCCTTTCATCTTAATACAATGGTTAATGCACCTACCTAACCTTGGGGTTCACTTCATCACAGCCCTATTTTTATTCCCCAGTAACAGCCACTAGAGGGAGGTCATAAAATATCTGAGCAGATTTTCCCTTCTAAGTATGCACAACTCTTTAAGCACACAAAATCTCAACAGACTAGACATACTGCAGAGAACAAATCAGTGCTCGGGAATATTTTAGTATGGCAAGCAGAAGGTAAAAGTTATGAGTACCAGTCATCATGTCCTAAAAATCGAAGCAAGGAAGCAAAACTATGAATGCTTCTTCCTGTGGCTATGATGGTTGTATTTATGTGGCATTTTAGCAGCACTGTTGAGTGACCTAGTCAGCATCACAGAGGTAGTATAAATCAGGATGCCTGAATATAAGGAGAGTATGTGCTGCTCTCCCATCTCTCTTCTGAATAAGACAGCTCAAAGAGCGCCTCTTGAACAACAGCAATTTACCATCAACTTTATCAACCCATTGCTAATTTCAGGGTCTTTTAGCAAACTGGATTGTAACTTGCAGCAGTTCAGAAATGACAGCACATCATATTGAGACATCCTGAAGCACAGGGGGTAACCCCCAGGGAAGGGTCTGAACAGGCAAGATCTGCTTCAGTCAGCTGATTCTGCATGTATAGCTGCCAACACCTCATAATGCAGATCCCTGCAGAAAGGCACCAAGAATTTATCTCCAGAGCAGAACTTTGGTGGAAATCCCATTCAGTTTTTGGGGGAGAGGAGGAGAAGAGCTCATTTGCTGTCGTGGTGGCAGCTGAAGAGAGAAGTGCATCTGAGAGTTGTTCTTTTAAAGAGGGAGTTTTAGGGTGTCCAACTTGAGAGGTCTGGAACCAGCCCCCACTTTGTTTTATCATGCTGAATATTCCCCAGGCTCAAATGTCCCAAATACAATAAGGGCATTCTCACAATTTTATGTGAATATTTAAAATAGCCTGAGTATAAATAGGATTGCATTTCATTGCTTAGACTCCCCAGGCAAATGGCAAAACATCACCCAACAGCAGAAGCAGTAAACTTGGCAGTTTGAAACTATGGATATTAAAAAGGTGGTATACTCTGAGCCTGAACAAATATAGGTGGTTTAAGATTGGGTTGTATCTGTTTAAGTAAGAACCCAGAAAAACATCACAGCTGGTTGGTCTACTGAGAGACCCAGATTTCTGTCCAGCAATGATTCAGGGGTTGTTTATTTCAGGAATACTACAGCATGTTCCATTTTACTGGAAGTCAATTTTTCACTATGTGCCTGGTTTTGAGGTACAACACCTGTCTCACCAGCCTTTTATTTTTTTTTTTTCAAAGAAATAACATTACAGTTAAACACCATTTGTGATGTGGAAACAAAAGAGAGAACAGAACAACTTCTGGCAGCCGAGTTCCACAAACACATCTGAACCAATGTGACTTAACAGTATCAGCAGTGCTTGTGATGGTAGTAAAAGACAGGGAGAGCTGAAAAACTAGAGGAGGTGGCTGGTAGAAAGGATGTTAAGGAGGGTTATACTCCTGTGCGCAACAGTAACAACAGTGATTCAGTACAGCAACCGCAGCACATCTCCATAGAGGGAGCTTCTTTTTGAGTAACTCTTATCTGTACCTCCTTGTTTTTCACAATTAAGGCAAGAGGGGAAAAAATGTAAAATCTTTCCAAATGCAACTTGTAGCTGTCTTTCCAAATCAGTATGAACAGTGGAGGTAAGTTTTCAGTTCTGCTCAGTTGCTCACTAAGAAGCTGACTGGGATGGGGCACGTAAAGAACTTGCTCTCTCTAGCGGGATTCCCAAGCAGGTCAGACTTCCCACTGAAGTGAGTTTGACTTGCTTAGACAACCCACTGGATGTCTTCCTGCTTATTGAGCTCCTGAAGACTTTTATACACCTCACCCAAGGAGACAAAATATCACTGTAAGATTTAAGGCACGTGCAGCTGCAGCCTTTTGTCTTCAAGGACAGTCAGACGAGCACAGGAGCAGGCTGTGCAGGGCGGCTGTGCAGTCTCCCTCCTTGGAGGGGCTCAGGACCCCAATGGACAAAGCTCTGAAGTCCTGACAAGTGCACGTGCACAGGCTATCACCTCTTTGGGATCATGGGTTAGGATTCATGCCTATGAATGAGAACCAGATGTTCCCTTTCCTCATTCCTAACATTAAGGACTTTTTTACGTATCATATGATACATTTGCTCCAAGACACCACAAACCTACGAGCAGCTCCAAGACCCTGCAAACCTCTGCACCTGTTTTAGATACTGCAACATTTTTTCTTCATTCCCTATCATCTAAGATGTCCAATACATTAAAAATGAGCAAGAGAAGGAGGAGGCATTCCTCTTTTGTCACTTTATATATGATGTAGGTAGGAGAAGACATTTGGAGGAGCTAGCATTGCACCTTCTGTCAGTGGTAGGGAAGAGACAACCCCTTTGCTTACCCCTTGTTTGGTGTCATCATGCAAGCTTCAGATCTTCCATTTTTTTTCTCTGCAAATATATCCAGGCCCAAGCATAGCTATCATCAGTAGCGCAGCTGGGGGGAAAAAGCCCACAAAGCAGAATGCATGATTGACAGGTCATTTGTGTTGTCAGACAGGAATGCCTTGAAACTTGCCAAGTTCAGTAAACCTATGGGTACACATTAATGAACAAGCTCTGCCAGAGGTCAGAAGGTAATTTGCTTATTGTGTCAGGTGGACCTCATGATATTTTCCTTTCTGTAACATACATAAAACATCTTGTCACAGGCACAGACCTCAGCGCTCAGTTCTCAAAGCACAGATGGGAAAGGAGGAGGTAGAGGTCAGCTGGGAAACTTGCACCAATCTTGTGGAACTTGTGTCACACAGAATCACGGAGCTGCTGTGGTTGGACGGGACCTCTGAAGATCATTGAGTCCAACCTTCCTTTCTCAGAGCAAGGTCAACTTGATCAGGGCTGTGTCCAGTTGGATTATTAATATCTCCATGGATAGATATTTCACAGCTTCCCTGAGTGTCTCTTCCAGTGTTTGGTCACTTTCACAGTGCAAATTATGTTACTTAATTTGAAATGTAATTTCCTGTATTTCAACTTGTGTTTACTGCCCCTTGTCCTGTCACTGGGTACCACTGAGAAGTCCCTGGCTCTGTCTTCTTTATTCTTCCCCATCAGGTATTTATACACATTGATAAGATAACCCTAAGCCTCCTGTTCTCCAAGCTAAAACAGTCGGAGCTTTCTCAGCCACTTCTTGTGTGAATGATACTCCAAGCTGTTAATGATTTTCATAGCCCTTTGCTGGACCTGCTTCAGTATGTCCATGTCTGCCTTGCACCAGTGAGCATAGAACTGGACCCAGCACTCCAGCTGTGTCTCACCACCTCCCTTCACCTGCCTAATGCAACTCAGGGTGCCATCTACCTTTGCTGCAATGGCACATTGCTGCCTCATGTGCAGCTTCTTGTGACACCCTGGGATGCCCAAGGCCTTTCATGCAAAGCTACTGTCCAGCTGAGCAGTCCCAGGCACCTCTGCAGTCCCAGTCCGGGAGAGCTGCACCCTCCCTTGGGATCTGGAGCTGCGTCCAGTGCAGTGCCAGGGCAGCTGCTCCACGTAGTGCTGGAGATTGTGCCCTGTACCACATCACCACCATCGCTCAGCACGTGCACACTGTCAGCAGAATTTCCGGGAAATCCACAGGCCGTCTTTTGACATCTGTATTGGGCTTATGTAGCAAGGTTGTGGTAGTGAGGGGCTGCAGGGGTGCCTTCTGTGAGAAGACAGATGGCTTGTATCAGGAATAGTGTGGCCAGGAGGACTAGAGAAGTGATTGTGCCACTGTCCACGGTGCTGGTGAGGCCCCACCTTGAATATTGTGTTGTTTTGGGCCCCTCATAAGAAGGACATTGAAATACTAGAGAGAGTGCAGAGGAGGGCGGTGAAGCTGGTGAGGGGTCTGAAGCACAAGTGTGTTGAGGAGCAACTGAGGGAACTGCGGCTGTTCAGCCTGGAGAAAAGGAGGCTGAGGGGAGACCTGATCACTGTCTACAACTACCTGAAATGAGGTTGTAGCATGGAGGGTGTTGGTCTCTTCTCCCAAGTGACAAGTGACAGGACAGGAGGAAATGGCCTCAAGTTGTACCAGGGGAGGTTCAGATTGGATATTAGGAAAAAATTCTTCCCAGAAAGGGCTGTCAGGCATTGGAACAGGCTGCCCAGGGAAGTGGTGGAGTCACCATCCCTAGTGGTGTTTAAAAGGCATTCAGATGAGATTCTTAGGGACATGGTTTAGTGCTAGAGTTAGGTTATGGTTGGACTCGATGATCCTGAGGGTCTCTTCCAACTGAAATGATTCTATGATTCTAAGACACCAGGAGATACCCCTGTATCAGACAGAGACAGCTCTATCCATCTCCTCATCTCCTAGGCAGATCTGCCGCTGGCCAAAGCTGAGCCCATCATTGATGCTGGTGATGCCTCTGTGGTACATGTTTCAGAAAGGGTAAAAATGCTGCACAGTAGAAACTGAGAGAGTGGAGCGAGAAAATGTGAGGGAACAGCCCTACACACACCAAGGTCAGAGCAGAAAGAAGGGAGGAATGCACCAGACACAGGAGCAGAGATTCCCTTATAGCCTGTGGTGAGGCCGACTGTGCCCCTGCAGCCCATCGAGGTCCGTGGTGGAGCAGAAATCCACCTGCAGCCCGTGGAGGACCCCACACGGGTGGACAGAAGACAGGCTGGAGCAGGTTTGCTGCCAGGAGCTGTGACCCTGTGGGGGACCCAGGCTGGAGAGGTCTGTTCCTGAAGGATGGCACCCTGTAGAAAGGACCCACGCTGGAGCAGTTCGTGAAGAACTGCAGCCCGTGGGAATGACCCGCGTTGGAGCAAGGGAAGAGCATCAGGAGGAAGGAGCAGTGGAGATGAGGAATGGGACTGACTACAAGCTCCCCTTTCTCCGAGGAGTCTAGAGTGATGTTGAGCCTGGGAAGACGGGGAGAGGGAGGTCTTATCTTGTTTTATTTCTCACTTTCCTACTCTGTTATTAACTGGCAATAAATTTAAGCTCCTAAACCGAGTCTGTTTGGCCCATGTCAGTATCTGGTGCGTGATCTTTACTCCCGCGCAACCTCAGGGCCGGACTGCACTGCAGCCCACGCACCACCCAAGCTCGCAGGAGCCCCGACACTGCTGCCCCCGCACTAGCCCCGGTCCCGGTCCCTGGCCCTGGCCACGCAGCTGCCGCCCGCCCAAGCGAGCGACCTGCCCCCGGGTGCCCGTCACGGCCGGCGGGAGGGACCTCCGGCAGAGGCGGCACCGCCGCGGGGAGGGCGGCCCAAGGTCGGAGCGGGGCTGGAGGGGCGAGGCCGGGGCGCTGCCTGCGGCCTGTGCTGCCCGCAGATGGAGTACGACTGGCTGGGCTTCGGCTACGCGGCGCTGGTGGCGGCGGGCGGCGTCGTGGGCTACGCCAAGGCAGGTAGGTGCCGGCAGCGGCGGCGTCCCGGGTCCCGGCCTTGCCCGCAGGCAGCGCCTCGCTCTGCTTCGCCCGGACCGGCGGGGGGTGTCCCGGCGCTTCGGGGGGAAGGGCTGTGTCGCTGTCGGGCCGGCGTCCGGGGCTGAAATCCCGCCTTGGGAGCTGGCGGGGTGTCTGCCGGCCCCGCGCGGGGCTGGGGCTGCCGCCTCAGCCGGGGCTGCGGCGACTTCGGGTGCCCGGGCCCGGTCCTCCGCGGGGAGTCACCCGGCAAACTGCGCGAAATCCTTGTTGCATGGAAACGGTGTTCGGCCGAGGCTTGCGAAGTGCCATGCTAATAAAAACAACTTGCTATGTTCTGTTTGGTTTAGATTTGCTTTGTGGTTTATGGTTTTTTTTATTATTTATTTTTATTATTTTTATTTTTTTAGTAGTGAATGTGAACTTGCAAGTGGTTTTGTTTGTTTTGCAGACTTGCTGTGTAAGTGCTCTTCCACTAACTGCTTTATCTTCCGTTTTATTCAAGGCAGCACCCCTTCTCTCGCAGCTGGTCTTCTCTTTGGTGGCTTAGCAGGACTAGGTGCCTACCAGCAGTCCAAAGATCCAAAGAATGTCTGGCTTTCCCTGGGTAAGTTTACTCAGCACCCAAGGACTAAGCATTGCTGGTAGCAGTGGGAGCAGTAACTTCTTTTTTCTAGCACATTTCAGCCTGTCTGTGCCCTTTTATTTATACAAATGTTTTAAGCAGTGGCAAGGTCTTCTGCCCATAGTCAGGAGGTATTTATGTAAGAACACAGAGCCTGGTTCCAAAACCTAGGTTGTCCTGGAAGCCAGAGTTGGTGAGAAACAACCATCTCCTCTGTCAGACAAGATAACCATGTTAAACTAATGTAGGCACAGGAGAAGTATATGAAAAATGTTTGGTTGTGATGCAGCATTTTTAATTTATGGTCATGGAATAGGCATTTTAGCAACAGTGACAGCACTGTGACAAGCAGTATGTGGCTTTATGGAATATTGGTTTGCACAAGCATCTCAGAAGAAGAGCAGTATAGGTTGTAATGCATCATATGCTGTGGAAGAAACAGTATGAAGTATGTAGAAGAAAGGAGGGAATTATATATTCTCCTTGCTTGTGGTAGATGGGACAAGAAGATGTGGGCTTAGCTTGCACTTAACCCTTTGAGTGAAGCAGAAGGATAAAATGACAGTGGGAAGTATTATGAAGCACTGGAAGAAATCAGGTGAACCTCAGGTATTTCCACCACTGCAGGACTTTAATAACTGGTAGATCAGTATCCATCAGGAATAGATCTCGCCTTTGGGCACTAGGTTAGCCTAGATGACTTCTTGAGGTTCTTTCTAGTTCTGTAACTATGCTATAGTATTATTAGTGTTATGATACTATAGCATTACAGTAATTTAAGACTATTTCAAACCAATAAGACTTGATCATGTAGTGTGCTGAAAGGCTTCATGAAGCCCCTGGTAGATACTGCAGAGGACCAGACTACCTTGTCAGTAAGGAATTAAATGTAAAACACAGCTTAATGTGAAGCAAACTTTCCACTTCTGGACTTTCTCCTCCACTCTGGTGTGCTGTGGGAGCGGCTGTGCATCTCCAGCATGAGTTTGTGGCTCCCACTAAGCTTTAGGTTGGTCACAGTACCTCAAGGTAGAAACACAGAAAAAGAATCTTGACAGAATATCTTTAGAATATCTTTTGCCCTGTCTGATGCAAACAAACTTGAAGCTTTGGAGAAAGGTATACAACACATTTACCTGCCTTTTGGGGAAACAATGGCCTTGTAACTTTTATGTGATTATCAGTAGGATTATTTTTCTGGACTTGGAGATTAAATATTTGGAGTAATGTTTAAAATGTTAGTCGCTCTTTCAGTTTGATCCCTTAGATCGCTTTCTGTTTGCTAATTCATATTTTCTGATAGTGGTGTTTTATTTTTAGTTGCAGTATTTAGTGCCACTTCCCAGTTCAGAATGTCACAGAGAAACTGTAATATTTACCTCCCACATAGGGAACTTTGTCACTGTCTGACCTTTCTGGGAGTTTTAAGCCAATCCGTATTGAAGGAAATAATCCTTCTGCAAAGAGAAAGTGAGGGAGAGTTAGTGTCTGCCTAGAGGATTGGAGGTTGTGGGCAATGAGGCAGCGGTCTCAACCGTGATGAGATCTACTCGCTTCTTACGAGCAGTGGAACACACTTGCCAAAGCTGCTGAGAAGCTTGCAACAGCTCTACTGTTTAGCAAAAATAAGTGACATGTTTGTGTACAGTTCCCTGCCTTCCTATCCATAGCCATAGGCCTGTTTGGCTGGCCCTGCTCAATGTCCAAGCGTTGCAGCGCTGCGCTGTTATTTCTATTCCAGATGGTTCTGACTGGGCTTCTTTTCAACAGTGGCGTCTGGAACCTTGTCCGCTGTTATGGGAATGAGGTTTTACAACTCCAGAAAAGCAATGCCTGGGATAATTGCTGGTGCCAGGTAGTCACTTGTCTTTTGTTCTTGTCTGTATTTTCAAGTAGGCATTTTATTTAACTTATTTGTGGATTATATTGTTTTAAAAATGTTATGTGGTAAGTTCTGTGAAAAATGAAATCTTACAGTGGAGTTCAGCTAAATGAAAACATGTCAATATTTCCTTCCTTCTTCTTTATGGGATTTTTGCCTCCCTTTTTGTTTTTTTTTTAATAATGATTGTTCTGTTCAACAGTTTACTGATGGTTGGACGGCTTGGATTGCAGATAATGGAAAAGCCTCTTAAATCATAAGTCTGCATGAAGTCACTGAAGATATGTGATTGAGAAGACCGAAAATGCAACTGCCTAAATGTTCTATACAAAAGTGGAAAAGGCACTGCTGTCTGTATATTGTATTTTTCATATCTTAATGCAAGTGGGTTTTGTTTTAAAAGACTGACATTGAGAACCCTTGTTACATCTTCCAAAATAGTATTTTCTTTAATGTTTTCTGCTCTGTGAAGCAAGAAAATATGAGTATAGCATTAGTTTAGCTTCTGGTCCTGCAACTTGCTGTAGGCAATGACCTCTGCACTTGCATACAGATAGTTGCAGGATTGAAGCTTAAATGTACATCTGGACCTGTCATTCTAAAATAATCTGTACCTCTAAAACAAGGGGAGAGGAGTTGCCAATTTTTCACTAATAATTAATAAAACAAACATGCTTATTACGTTACCTCTCCCCTTCTGCTTCCCTGTCAGTTTATCTATCATGTTTGTTAGTCAGGGACTTTGTTCTCCCAGTACTGTGCGTTAGAACCTGGTTTCAAAAAACACAATCATGGAGCAAGCTATCAAGGTTCTGCTGTAATACAATGAATGCAAACCTGTTACTTGCAGTTACTTGTAAGCAAAAGTGCCCAGCCAAATGTCATTAATTTCACTTTTACAGATTATTATTCATAAATCAAAAATATGCTTTATTAGATAATGCTGAATTGTAGGCATAGCTCTTGCATTTCACGAGAATTAAAATGTTATTATAAATAAACCAACAGATTATTATTACAAACACTTGTGTTTTACACAACTATTGTTTTTTCTTTGGTTGTTCATCTGGGTTGATACAGTTTAGTGCCTTTCTGGCAGGTGTCTGAATATAGCTGTCAACGTAGATTGTATAAATTATCTCTATTCCATTCCCAAATCTTGTGAATTGTAAATATAAAAATCCCATGAACTGGGAGGAAGCGTAGAGAACAAAAGCATACACACCATATTTTCAGACAAGTGTTAGATTAATTTTTTTTGAGAGGAATCATCTATTTCAAATTTGAAAAATGCTCTATGAAAGTTGAAAGACTGAAGGGCTCAGTTGATCAGTCTCTGTCCTCAGTTGGTTCCCTTGAGGCCTGAAATCAGTCTAAATATAAACCTACCACACAGAAGTAATCCTGTGAGCTACACATGGATGGTAATGTATCCCTTTTCTGGTCTCCTTTAACCGATGTCCCTTTCTGCACAGATCCTGAGCTGCTATTTCCTCAGCCTTTCTTCTTTGGTGGCTGGTACTGGGCGAGATGGATCAGTGGGGTTGATCTGTTAGATTGGCAAGACTGGCGTTGCTCAGAGTTCTTGTGCTTTGCCTTCCCTCCTTCCTGGTCACATCAGAACAGGCAGGATGGTGCCCTTGCACTGCCTCAGCAGAAGGTGCAGAGGGAGTCTGGTGGCAGCAGCCGTATTTACTTTTTCCTCTTACCTCCCTACACAGAAACACAGCGTGTGTGGGATAGGAGGTGGTGTGTTTATAAATCCTCCTTTTAAGTGCCTAATCCCAGGCTCTGGCCCCAGCATTGGTAGGCAGGTGTTCGGATGTCTCTGCTCTGGCTTGAAAAGGTGAATAAGACAGACACTAGCATTTAAGACACTTCTCTTTAAACTGCTGTACAAGTTATTATATTGCCTCTTCATACTGCTCGTGAAGCCGTTATCTTCTGTGGAGGTAATGTGCAAACATACACGCATCTCCTGCAATAAAATGAGACCAGCCACGATCCAGCAGTTTCCTAATCGTATAATGGCCTCATATCAGGTAACTTGCCAATCTGGGCTGCAACTGTCCTTTAATAGAATAATGACAACAGAAAGCAGGAAATTGGACTGATGCACTTTTAAGCTCTTAGACCAAAATGTTAAGGCTTGCTGCTGTTCCATGAGCTTTGGGAAGGCTGTAGCTTGAATTGAGAACCGCTGGTAGAACTCTTGTTACCACTTTTCATGTTCAGGAGAAACAGTAGTAGACAACTGGAGGAGAGAAAAGCTTGAGACTCACATAGTTTTTAGCCCCTTGGAACTTTATCAGCATATACTACATTTCTTAAGCATTAGATGGCATTTCTGCACCAACAGTTCAGTGTATGTTAATGGCTCTGAGTTAAAATGACTGTACAAAGCCTATTAGCCTCTCATTACTGTTTTTTCTTGCTCTTTGCAAGAAGAATTTAGCACTTACCATGCTTTGATTATGGACAGGTAAAGGCTATTATGGTTATGTCAAAGCCATTCCAATGTTCGTTAGCATATGGTTTCTTCTTGCCATATTTAGTGCCAAAAATAGTACCTATTTGTTTTTCTGCTCTAGGTGCCTCATGGACACATTATTAGTTATTTCCTTGACCAGACTGTAATTTAACTAAATCACTGGCATCTTGTACAAGAGATGAGTGATTTTTTTAATTATAAAATTAGTGCTTTTATGCCTGTTACAGGAAGTCTGAGGTTGTCCTTCATTGCCATAGTAAGTTACACATATATTCTACAGATAAATTAAATAGCGTAGGGACATCTGTTAGTACTAAGGGAATTACATACTTAAGCCTAGACCAATGGCAATTGAATTAAAGTCACTGGTGCATTACCAACCAGATATCCCTATCCTTATGTAGCTCTTCCAGTACTGAAGTTACATTTTCGTAAGGTGCAGTTTTTGTAACAACATACTTGACTTTTTTATACAAATGGTTTAGATTAAATTGATGTAAATTAACGTAACCCATATATTACGGCACACTGGGTCAACAACAGGCATTTAAATTTTTATATGCAGTTATAAAAGCCATACAAATACATTTATTTTTTACAATGCTTAATCATTAACAGCTTTACATCTTTAAATAACATACTCATTTTGTACTTAAAATGGCAGGTTTAATGTAACTACTAAATCTAAAGCATCTATTCTAAATGCAGCTGTTAACAGAAGTAGCCTAGTTCAACATCCTAAAAACAATTTATTGTACAGTGTGAGGTCTTTTGTGGGATATTACTATAAAACTTAGCATAGAAACCAGACAAAGTACTTAATGAGCATATAAACAGTGAGGTATTGCATTATTAAAGTTTGTGTCTGTTTTCAGGTACCTAAGTTGGCCTTTAAGGTCTAAACCAGAAAGCAGAAGAACAGCCCAATATTGTTCCTCATGCAGCTTATTCAAATGCTGTACTTTAGTTTGATCACCCAATAAAGACATGTAGAAAGATGAGTTTACTGATAATTTAGGCCTTTTTGGCTAATTCACCCTTAAAATGACTGATAGACCGCAGTGATTCAGGCTCCTTAAAATGTCACTGTGACACTCCCTTGACAGGGCAGATATAAATCTCCACAGATCTTCAACCAAAAACGGTCATAAGTTAATTATAACAGTAGCAGCTAATTTTTAGGCTTCACTACAGCTTGGTGAGGCAAGTCTACCACTTAATACTTGTTTAGCTATTTTCCAATATTGCTACATCATTCTATAGCCTTACATGAGCCAAGTTTTTAGACTTGTGTAGTATTTATCAGTGGATTGCTTGTGTCCCGCTACAAGGAGCTAAGTTTTCATTGCTATTATGAATATTTGGACATTACAGACCCTAAGTAACTCTTAAGTACAAATGAGTTCTGAAATTCTTGTATGAGAGTGTGGTGGTCTTCACAAAGCCCCATCTGTGCTTTCACTCTCATCTTTTTGGTGAGGAAGTGGCCTAATACCTGAAAGGTTGGTGCTGCTCCGCTTTAGCCCTGCTTCTAGCTGCTTGTGTACATGAAAGCAAACATAAGCCAATAGTGGACGTTGAATTGGGCGAACAACCATAACTTGTTTTAGGAGTATGATGGTAGGAGATCCATCTAGAAGAGCATGTCGAGTGAAATCTACTTCTCAGTAGTTTTGGCAATATGCTTTATACAATACTTCAACAAATCCTACTTTATAGCAAATATTTTACATGGTATTGTATTATTCTTCCACAGGTAACAGAACACAAGGTCTTTTTTTCTTCTTTACTATTGCATAGTCTTAGGAGAAGTTTGAGCAAATAGTTTTCCAGTGCAGGAGAACTGAACACAGCTCACATAGTATCTATATAGGATGGCATTTTCTATCTATTTCCTCCATATTTGGCCACCCAGTCTGTTCTTCCATGTACTGACTGAATAGTTGGTGGGCGATTTAAAATAGTCATGTTTTTTGCTGCTGGATTGAAAGTAGGACCTGGTAACTGAGCATGAACAGCTTTGGTTTTCCAGGAATAATCTGAAAGGAACAAGAACTGAGAATTAGTTATGACTCAACAGGTATTTCACTCCTTTACAAATACAAGAATGAGAGCTTAAAGATTACTTGGGGTACTCAAGGATACTAATGCAGCAGGATGCTTTGGTCTCTGATATGCTCTCTATGCTTGTTTTCAGATAAGGTGAATGTTTTCCCTAGTTCATGTATCTTATTAGTAATTCTCATCCACTGGATACTTGCTTTGCTGCAATCCCTTGAGGAGACATGGAGACTGAAATTCAGTGTGTATGTCTACAACTGTGCATCTTCTATTACAAAATGGCTACAGCATGGAAATGTTCTTTCCTCTATCTCAAATATTTGAAAAAGCATATAATTATAACATCACTAAACTTAACTAAAAACTCAGAAAGCCTAGATGCATGAACAGCTTCTGGAGACGCTCTTGTTCCTTTAAAGACTTTATGTCTTTTAGTGCCCTCCTGCTTGGCTGAGAACTCCTGGTGTACCTTACCTGGTCTGAG
This sequence comes from Streptopelia decaocto, assembly GCF_964273445.1. Classification (NCBI taxonomy): domain Eukaryota; kingdom Metazoa; phylum Chordata; class Aves; order Columbiformes; family Columbidae; genus Streptopelia; species Streptopelia decaocto. The sequence goes on from NC_138655.1 coordinate 92,327,802, forward strand.
TCATTTTCATCTCCATTTCACATTTCTCTATCAATTTCATAGGATCTGTTCCAAGCCCCTTATATTGGCATCCACCTGGTAGTAGTGAGTTACTATATTCCCAGCATTTTTTTCTCAGACTTCTCCTTTCTGCATTTCAGACACTCACAGCTTCCTCAAGCTTCATGTTATTTAAGTTCCATGTTCATCACTAATTCTGATATTCTCTCAGGCCTTTAAGGCCAATCATTTGGGACCTCTCTTGTATATAAGAAAAAATCCTATTAGGATTTGTATATATAAGAAATATATATACCTGCTAATACCTTACCATTGTTTCCTAAAGTATGTCCTGCCCTTTCCATTCCTACTTTCTTAACTTTAGTCTTCTTTTATCAGGTATTACTGATTGTTTGGTTGTTTTTTTTTTTTTTTATTATTAACATGTTATGGATTTTTTTATTTCATGCCTATGTATCATTCTGTTTCTTACGGAAAATGACCTACTTTTGGTGGTATTTTTCAACAGTGAGTTGAACCCACTCAGGAACAGGTGAAGATCAAGACATTTAAAAAGAAGGAATCTCAAGGAACTGAAATTGGGGGTCAGGTCTCCGCCTCTTTGAAAACTAATACTGTTCCTTTTTATTGTAGGCTGGCATTCCCTATCTTTCATCAGTAAGTACGATTCCAGCCTAATCTCTCTTGGCAATGAAGGTCACTTTTCTCAGGTCTTGCCACTGCATTTTCCTCAGAGAAAATGATCTTTTATACTACATTAAGTTATTTAAATTATGGCATTAAAATACTTAACGGAACAAATGAAGAGAGCAAAAACAATTGAGAGCATAACTTATTTCAAATGTTTGGATAATACAAAGCAAAGGGTCACAAAAAATGTTAATGTTCAAATATTGTCAGATGAGAGATAAAAAACCTGCCATTTGCCTTCAACCTTATCTCTCTTCCCATGCAAGTCTGCAGAATTTAGGCTAAATATGAGGGGTTTAGCAATAGGATTCTTGCTCTTCTCCAGGACATGGAAGAGTCTCTTAATTGACCTCCCATCTGCCAGCCTGTCTGAGTTTTACTACACATTTTCCATTTCTAATTACAGATTAACAGTGCATTTATTTCCCTTTGGATCACTGCAAGTAATTCCTTTTCATTCTCACTATTCACAGCAGTCTAGAGATAGTTGCAGATTTTGTCTTCTTGTGAACTTCTTGATCTACACACTGTGACAAATTAAGACTCTCGCAACTAAGTGCAGCTCCAGCCTTCCATGGTGGGTTTCTGATCGACTCAGAATATGCATACATCTAAGCATATGTTGTATATGTATGCCATCTCCTTTCTTCCCTCCCTCCCTCTCTCCTTCTCAGAAGTCACTTATAAGTTCCTAAGGGGAACAAGTAATTAAAAAGAGCAAGTCAGCAAAAAGACAACATTATTAAGCAGGACCATATCAGATTGGTCTGCCATAGGCCCTTTAGTTAAACAATTCACAATTAGTTTAGGGCCTTGCTCTTTTCTCTGAAGTGTGCTGTTGCATTTGGACAACAGCTCTAAGTCTTCACTCACAAAACAGTTTCTCCTGTGTCCTGAGCACTTCTGTTCATCTTCTCTGAATCACAAACATACCGACAAAGAAGATGCTCAGAATGTCATCCATACCACGGGAACGGTTACATTCAGAACAGATTTCACGTTTTTAATGGATGAATAGAAGAGTCTTTTAAAGTGTTTGTTAATGCAATGTACAGCTACACCATTACTGTATCATAACTATTAAAAACTGGTAATTTGCATTCTCTTGTTTGGCTTTTACCTTCTGTAATGTAGCAACATTGAAAGTTTCATTTCACAAAGCACTCTTGTGATATTTCAGGGGTACAAGAGTAGTGTCATGTGCCAGATCTGCAACATTATTTCTGAATTTACTAAGTAATTTGATAAAGATCTTTGCCTTTTTTGAAATTGTTGAGGCCACTGTAAGCCTGGATCAGTATCATTCAATTGCATTAAGTGACATTAAAGACCCACCCAAGACAGCCCCAAGCTACATGAAAATCACTGTCATGAAAGTTCCTCTCAATCCACACAAATATAAGGCTTTTTTTTTAATTTGAAATTTTGTATACTTTACAGTTGGTGACTGTACCGATTCCTACTAGCTACATAAATCGTAGATTTATATTTGTGTCCAATCTACATGACAATTTACTACAGAGTTGTGAAGTTAAATATTTTTACAATTTTGCTTAGCCCTTCACCACTAATGAACAGTAGTTTAGCAAGTGGTCCAAACCTTCTAGAATTACAAATTATTTGCAGTTTTATTTTCTTTTTTTACCTAACAAATAATAGTAGCAATAGTTTCTCAGGGTATCAGGACTGCCTCTAGACACCTACATTCAATTGACTTACATTAAGAACAATTTATGCCCCAAAATTTTATTTAAAAACCTTGAAGAAAGGGCTAATAAATCTTTCAGGAAGCATGGGAAATGGACATTTCTCTTTGTCTCAGATAAGTATGGTAAAAGGATGTGTCTTACCTGAGACAGGTGCACCAAGAGGAGCTAGCTGTATCCGTTGTCCAGCTGATCCAACTTCTTTTTTATGAAAGGAGGGGACATACACTCCTGATGGGTTGTAAGCAGGACCACTCGCAAAGCCAGGACTTCCTGTTGACATTAGAGAGTTTTAGTATTTTCAGCTGCATTCAGAAAACCTTGCCTGCTTATCATAGTCACTTCAAAATACATTTGCAGTACCACAATAGTAAGTATGAGTGTTCTATAAAAACTCCCTCGTGCTTGTCTGTTTTAAAAAAGTATATACTAATTCTTTGCTTTGTATATTGGTTGGACCTTTTACACAACTAACAGGCTCGCTAAGTTGCATTTCCAGTACATCTGAACTGCAATTTAGCAGGAATAAAGACAACAGAGCAGGATGGACATTTCATTAGTACTTACATTAAACTTAGACCACACAGACCACACAGACAGGTTTACACTGAGTTTTAGAGAAATGCATAATCTTACCTTTACTTACAGCTACTTGCTTTATTGGAAGATGGTTAAAGCATTTCAGTATTTGAAAACTAGCACTCAACAGTATTCTTGTGCTCAAAATGTTCGGCCTACATCTATCTAAAATAATGGAACCAAAGTTCTGTGGGAAGTGGTGCACCACTTGAAGTTCACTTTGCTAGTTCCATGTTAAAGGCCTGCTACAAAAGTCAGACCAAATTACCCTCTTTCTTTAACCCTGGTTATAATTTTATTGTGCATAGATCTTTCTTTAAAGCAGTGCTACCTTGGAAAGGCTGCCATAACCATTCTCATTTGGAAGCTAAGAAACAATGTGCATTTACACACAAAATTATCACTGAAATGATCATCCAAATGGCAGAGAGATCTGTCACAATAGTTTAGACTGCCTGCACCAAGAAAATTTCTTACCTCCTCCATGTCTGTCATCACTTGGGACTGTTAAGACTGTGCTGGCACAGTGTCCAGAGATAAATGCTTTTCTCTAGTGGTGTGGTTCTGTATTCAGTAGTAGTACATTTGTGAACTACAAGGCCATATACAGTAGTTTTAAATCGACCTTTATCAAGTGTGAACATTTTTATAATATTAATATTCAGTATGGTTTCAATGATAGTTGCAGTAAAACATGCAATATCTCAATCAACCTTTTTTCTGTCTCCTAAATCTCTGTCCTCAGTGCAGTCCCAAAATGTTCCTCTTCCCACAAGCACTCCCAGTCCTCTGTGATAATTTTAGAGCTCAGAGCAGTGGATCTATAAGCTTCAAAATTGGTCATCTACAAACCCCCAAAAGTATCCTCAGCTAATTTCAGCTATGTCAGGTCATTGCACACCTTGCTGTCCAGGAGCATTAACAAAAAACATTCTGTTAACTCAGTTTTGCCAGTCTCCCCAAACTGTCACTTCTATCAGTCCCACAAATAGTTGGGTCTCGGTGTGGCTTCCCCATGTCCATTTGATGCCAGTTGCCAGCAAAGAAACACACAAAAGTCCTGGTGTAAGATACAACTTTAATAAAGTATTCTAATAAAATTTATGTTTCTTGTAGTCTTTAATTTGTTCTTCCTTTTCAGGAATTTCCCTGAAAAACAAAAGCAATGCAGTATTAGTGGTTCATTCACCTGCCTGTGCACAAACACACATTCTCTTATTGCCCCAGTTCCTATTCATTTCACTGGCAGTGGTTCATAGGTCTAACAGCTGAGTAGTATACCTTAAAATTCTGAAGTCTGAAAATAAGAACATAACAGGCCTCAATGAATACAACCTCAAAAAGACTACTTCTGTCTACGTCTTATCCACAGCTCAGCAAAGCTGCCTATCTGTCAAAAATCACCCAACCATTTTTTGGTTCTCCTTACCTCTCCATGTCCAATGTCCTTTAGGACCCCTTCTGCAGGAAATGGAAGAGTGCAGCCAGGAGGAACAGACTGAGCGAAACAGAGGTCTGGAGAGCTGGTATTTTGTTGGATGAGAACAAGGGAAGGAGGAAAAAGAAGTTCAGTATAAAAGAATAACTACGAATAAAAAAAAAACCAAACAACTTTTGCAGAACACAGTTCCTTACCTCTAGCCACTACTGTCCAAAATAAGTGGTTCTTGCTATAGAAGTATTCATCCATCAGGCATCCAGGAGGTCTTGCAGCAGGTGTACAGGCAAGCACTCATGGCCATGATGTCAGCAAGTGTAACCATGGCCCAAGCTGTATCCCCTACCTCAAACAACACAGACCTGATTCTTCATAAAGTCACTGAATTGTTTGAGCTGGGTAGAGAGTTCAAACAACCCTATGAAGAGTTGCCGTGAGACATATCACACATGCAGTACACGCCAGAGGGAACAGAAAGTGGGGCAGAGGTGAAACATTCCAGCAGCTTTACAATATTCACAGCGAACTGTGTGTTTAGACCTGAGTTTCCAACCTCTTATACTACGCTAACTCCACCAAAATCTGTGCAGTCACAGTGCGGTAAAATCAGTGTAACAGATGGAGAATCTCAATGCAGTCAATGCTGCAAGTCCCAAGTCCTGTTATGAACGAGCAGCCCTTTAGGAGAGATGCATATGCTGCTGCTTTAGGATCACTTCATTATCCAGCAACACTGCAGTAACATGCTGTAAATTATTATTAGGGTAATACAATATTCTCTGTCTTTTAAAGCACAGTAAGTGCCAAGAGTCCAGAAGGAGTCACAGTGAAGAGAGCAAGGTTTGACAAAATTGATTCCAACTGAAATTGAAGTGTATGATCATCCAGAATCTGCATTGTAAGTGCAACTTTTACAAGAAAATGTAAAACGTAAATATGAAATGTGCAAAGAACCAGGCTATAATTGCTACAAATTACCTTTTGGATCCTCTAATTTTTCATTCAATCTTTCTTTGCATGATAGCTTTTCAATAGGTATAATTAAGTTCTCATCTGTAGACAAGGAAAATGAAGAAAAAAGATGGAAAGACAGAAGTTTAGAAAAAGCATGCTCAGAAGCCAGCTGGGTGATGTTAAAGAAATGAGGGTAAACAAAGCAAGAAAGAATAAATATCTGACATTTTTATAACTATAATGTCTAATTCCTATGTTTTCTCAAGCAGGAAATGTTACTCTAACTAATTACCTTACAAGGCCCTTCCTAATAATGGAATAAAAATGTGATTTAACAGCAATGCAATCACATTCCAGCCATACAAATACATAAATCACAAGTTTAAGCACTCAGGTGTATCTACAAAGTTGACTGATCATAACCTTACAGGTCTTCATAAAGCATTTGTAACTATTTGCTCTTATTTCACCTTAGGGCGATGATGTGGATGAGGAAGAAAAAAAGGCACTTAAATACACTAACCATAGTTATTTGAACAGTAAACAGCACAGTGTCAACTTTCAATTCCGTCAATACGAAAAAAGAAAACATGCATAATTTACATGTGTTGTATTTCTGTGATCAGTGCTCCAGCTATCCTGGTTTCATGTCTGTCTTAAATGTTGTTGCCTCCTCGCTATATAAAACATCATTCAATTTAAGATACTGAAGGAAATAATGCCAAGTATTTTCAAACATACAAATTAATCAGTTTTAGGGCTTTTTTTCTGTAAACATTTGGCAATACCCCAAGTAAGCCAGTAAGACAAAAACAGGATTTTTACCATTAGCATTCATCTTATTTTCAGTGCAATTCAGTAGGTAGATGTATACTGATGCATGCTTTTGGAAACAGCTCTTTGCCTTTTTGTGCCTAATTCCCTTGCAAGACTATTTTATGAATATATTGTTAATTCTGAGGCACCTAGATACTGTATTTTGGAAAACAAAAAGGTACATATGATGATTGATTAAATAAGTCTGTTCTATCCCATCAAAATTCTAGTAGGTGCTGTTATTTTTCCGCTTCCTAAAATCTTTCACATAAATCTTTCACATAATTTCACATGAACAACTTACAGCTCACCTGACATTCAGAGTGAAAAATCAGGTTTGTTGACAATGCAGAACGGCTACTAAAGTTCTCTTAAAAAGGGGTGCAGCATCTGCATGTAAGCAAACCTAAAATTCTTTCTGTACAAGCATGTAAGGCAAAGGTGGTTTAATGACATTAAAGTATTTGGGAATGACTCATGCTAGCTGGACAATGACTGCAAAGTTGTTAACATGGTAACCTCCCATAACAGGGTCATGGGACTGTGTACTTAAACTATAGGGGTTGGTGGTCAGAAAAAAGATTTTAGGCCTTGAGTCTGATGCTTTCTCAGTGAAATCTTAGATAAGCCATTTAACTACTTTTAGTCTTCACTCTATAAAATGCTGATAATAGTGTTCTTCACAAAACGTTGTACCAAAAGGCACCTTATTTCTAGTTCCTTGCTGAAAATAAGGGGAGTTTTCATGCAGCAGAGTATTTAGGACAAGGCTAATAGATTGTTAAAGGCATCTTTAGAATATTAGGCAGTACTGTTACTACATGAGCACACCACCCACCACCTTTTTCATATGAGAGACCACTGTTCGATAGTGTTCCACAGCACACTGAACAGGCAGTAATGAGGTCAAACTATTTGCTTAAATTATTAGTAACACAGTAAAAATAATGGTCTAAGAGGACAATGGAGAAAACTTATCTTGACAGATCTTTAGTATATAATGTGGGCTGGCCTGTACTTTATGCTCTGAAAGCAAAATACACAGTTTACATATGAAAAAGTTATTTTAAGAGTCTATCATTAAAACAAGAAAAAAAAATGTTAGCCTGGAAGCTAACTCTAACAACAGATGGTCTTAAGTAAATTAAGTAAATAAAGTATAATAAGATACAATGTGACACTTTAATTCCACTTTTACCTGTAGTATTTCTGTTGAAAGTCACTCCTCCTCCAGTATGCGCGAGCGGTTTAGAAAACAACTGGTTGTTCCACGTTCCATGTGATCCTTCTTTATTGACTGCCACTAAAGAGACACTTTTAGGGTTTACACCTTAGAGAGCAAATTGTGAAAAATGTTATAAATATCAATTTTCAAACATAATGCAAACACTGAAAAATGGACATTTCTAAACCAGTAAGCAGTACTGAATTATTTGTGGTATAGTGTAAACCATTAACGTAAAAGAACAATGCCCATGGACGAGGTTATATTTTTCAGCCAAACCATGAAAACTAGAGACAGTAATTTAAGAAACATTATATTCATGCTTTCAATAGAACTTTTAAAAGCCTTTTTAGTGGAATTATTTGGTTTCTATAAAATCATAATCTCATTATTGATATTTTTTACTCACAAACAAATAACACAAATTAAATATACCTGTCAAAAGCTAGGGTTCTCAAGGTTGAAAATTGTTACTTCAGCATGTTACGAGTATTACAAGAGTTAATGGGATTACCCAGCATGAAAACAGCTCCCAGATCTAGTGATAACAGAACTAAAGTAATATGGATAACAAATGTGCTCCTTGAAGCTAATATTCTCTTAAGTGCTGAAATTAATTGTTTTTTACATATATGCCTTTCTCATTGAAAACTCTACTAAAACCAGTTAGATATTAGAAGCATGTTTAAAAAAGGATAAGAAACATAGATGAACTTTTCATTTATGTTACCTTTAGATAGGGAAGCTCCCCTCTCTCCCCATTTTTTTCTTTTTTTTTTTTTTTTTTTTTCTTTTGGACTTAAACTGTTGAGTCTCTGGGCATCCTATTTAACATTCAAGGACTTATTTCATATTCAAAAGTCATCACTGGCCTAATGAATTCCTGAGAAAGCAGTGATACGTTGTGACACAAACCTTGCCTGACAATCAGGAATTTCTGTGCAAGTCACCTAAATTCTCATATGTGGATTACAGCAGAAGTCATGATATACTTACTGTAGTTGTGCAAAGGATCATGGTAATAAAGATACTACATGAGATACCAAGGAAATAATTTGATTATAGAATATATTCAGAATACTAACTGAAGGAAACATTCCTTTTTCTTTCTCCTCCTTCCCATTCTTATTCCTAGCAATTACATAATTTCATGTTATTTTCCTGATAAAATCATCCAGACTTAGACTAAGCTATCTATCTATTTTTAAGGAGGATGACTGCCTTGGGAAGTGGAGTGTCTGAATTCCTACCAGTGCGAGTGGCTGAACACTCTTTCTAAACGCTTCCTACCGAGAAGGGTAACTGTGCTTATCAGAACTTTAGGTTAAAACAACCCCAAGCCTCCTGATGCTGCAAAACTATTCACTACATATGTATTTATACATATAGATGGATTATTTAGTCCTCAGGCACACTTGCTTATGGGTCAATCAGGATATGTTCCTAGGAATCCAAGAGATGTTGGATTCGTATTTCTGAGGGTTTTACATGCTACTGGTCATAAGGGGCCCTGTGAACTTTTATGGTGTACAAGCAGTGTTGAGCTCCCTTCCACATTTACATAGCCAGGAACTTCTGTATTGATTGTGATGAGACATTATGGGAAAGGCATTTAGACCAAAACTTGCACGTTTAGCCTCCTTACAAAAAGCGAATTATCCAGTGTGAAATGGATCCAGTTTAAATGTACTATATGTACGTTGTTCACAGCTTGTACTTTCCTTATGTATTGACTTTTAGTCTTACCAGGTAGATATCTTGATTGTCTTAGATAGTACTGTTTTGCTGATGTATTGGATCTTCCAGAATCATTTCTCATCAGAACCTTATTTTCCCCTCCTGGCTGGATACAGCGTGAAGCTTTTGGTTCTGGCACACTGAAAAATGAAAGTGCTCAAACAACATCTGACCAACATCTCCAGCTCAGAATACCACAAACAGACCCTAGCTTGAAGTGCTCTTCTCTTATCCTAGTTTCGTCAGTAGAATTCCTACAAAGGAACAGCAAAATCTCATACCTCATGAGAGTCTGACTTGGGACTTTAAAGCAAAAAGTGTATCCAGCACCATGAAATAAAAGCAAATGTAGATAACTGCGGCAGAACTTAGTACCAAACTTAACCAACAAAGGAAATGAAGTTAGTATATCCGATTTTAGTAAAACACACAGTTTCTTAATAACAAACACCTAAACCATACAGTGCCTAAAAACAAATTTGATTCAGTTTGGATATTACTGGCACTGTATCAACATACACCCAAAGCTGCTCATACAGCTCTTTCCATTCTTACAAAATTTTGGTGACTTAAAATTTAGATGTCTTAATCAGTCTATAAATGTACTGGACACTGTTTACCAAAAAAAAAAAAAACCCAACCCAAACAAACAACATGATTTTATAATTATAGGACTTACCTAAAAAGACATTCCTTGTTTTTCTTTTCTTTTAACAGTGCAATGCTAGGCTTCTTTGAACATGACATTCCAAATTCATTGTCATCTAAGTCATCCCAGCTATCCACAGCCTTCACCAAAGTCTGACCCCATCGTCTTCTGCAGTTTTTAGGACCTCCTGCACCATTCTGAGAGCCACTAACTGCTTGATTCTATTTTAAATAGGAAAAGAAAAAAAAAAAAAAAACAACAACTTGAATTCAATTCTAAAATTTTGTATTTTGTAGCTAGCTCACTTCCTGACTACCACTTAAGAACTTTGAGAGAATTTTTCACATTGTGTTGTGCCTGTTTCGGTCACAGTCTCAGAATGATTTTAAACTCAAAATATAACAATAATGCCAGCAAATATTTTGAGTGTAGCTTTTTTGGACTGTCATCCTTAAACTGCTCAAATCTACCTGAAGTAGTGAAGTTAATGTTCTATTTGCAGACCCAGTTCAGTGCTCTGTCTCTGGTACTGGTATCTTGCTGAACTCATGCTCTCAACAGCAGTAGATAAACTGTCAAGAAGTAGAGCACAGTGGTGCAGAACATTCATGGCAATCAGGCTCAGGGTTTAGGAGTGCCAGTTGCTGTGGCCCCGAAGTAAATACAGCAAATAAAAAGTTAGTCAGGCCTTTAATTAACATTCTCTTCCAAATAAATTATTAGACTTAGCAACTGTGCTTTCATCTGACTATACTTTGCTTTCCAGTATTTTCTGAATACCTATTATTTTAAAATACATCATATTGTAGTTCAGTTAGCATAAGTAGAAAGCAAAATGAAGATTGCAAACAAAATCTTAATATTTATGTTACTAAAAATCTTACTTGTTAAATTCTTACAAGCTTAGGAATTGGATAAACTATCTCAGGTATGTTCCTGCTTGATGCATGCAAAGTTCTCTATTTCCACTTCTCTGTTGTATACTAGCAATATTTTTGTGAGTTGTTTCTCACAAGTCAATAAATGATAACTGTTGTAACTACATTACTGCATAAGCACGTCAATAAAGTCTACTATAAATGAACAAATGTTGTTGTTGTTGTTACAAGCAATCTGTTCTTCTGATTTGCTGGAAAATAAGTGGCCAGTTATATCCTTAATTAGTCCCAAATTATCTATCTGTTTTTCCTCTAATAAAAAGTATGACAATTTTCAAGGGCTTGCCTGGTTGAATACAGTAAGAACTTTTAATAAAACCACCTAAGCATTTATTGAAAACAACTTACTGGTGATGAATTTTTATTGATAGAGGGAAAAAATGGTTGTGCCTGTGGCTGCTGCTGTTTTGGTACTTGCTGGTTAGTTACATTCTGAGGCAACTGAATTTGCTGGAGAGGCTGGTGGTTAACCTTTGACAGGGGCTGTGGTGGTGTTTTTTCAGGTACATCAGGTGAAGACAGAGGTTCTGGCTTGGATATAGCTTCCAGTTTGGGTAAAGATGGCTTTGCCTCTGTTGGCTGAACTGGTTTAATAGGAGCCTGCTTCTCCAGATACTGTGGAGGAGGCCCTAGAACTTGGCCAACTTGAAAGTAAGGGTACTTCAAAGCCTGGAGAAGAAGATATAACATGCTAATTTTACTTCAAGAAGTTGACTTTGGTAACCTCGTCAAAGATCTAAGCAGGTTTCTGAAGCATTTGAGCAAGCTCTACAGCACAGATGCAAGATGGATGCATAATGAGATCATATGTAAACAGTGTGTATTTATAACTGTCAGTTCTGTATTTTAAACTCTTCCCATCATATAAATGAGTAAGATTGACCCCCTTGTACATGTTACAGCAGTCATGTCCTTTCTTTCCCTCCTTTACTTCTAGGTTTTGTGGAATCTGTGTTTTGAGGTGCATTTTACATTCAACACCATCCTATATTCATGCAATAACAAATTTCAATCTTAAAACAGGTTGTCTCCACTACCTTTAACATGGGCTTTATTATATGCTTGCCATTGCTGGCAAGTTGATTAACAGTTTGTTTTTAATTTAAAAAACCAAAACCAAACAGTTGTGATGACTGCCATTTAATTTTAATGTATGGGTTTTTCCAATTAGAGGATGTTAATGAAAAAGGTTTCTCCTTCATTTTCTTATCACCAGCTTCCCCTGTTTTTGTTTTGCTTTGAAGTACATTCATTGTGTTTGCTGTGCCTTCATGGTGTTTATCAGGAAACTACAGTGTTCACCTTCATGCAGATGTGTATTTCGTTCTTTTACTCTGACCTTTTCATATCCACCACTAGACACACAGCATTCCCATTCCCAGTTCCCCTTTTATACCTTCTATATAGGACTGCATTAGGTACGAATACTAGAGAAAAAAAAAAAAAACAACAACACAACAACAAACAGTAGAATGTAACAATCTTTGGTACTTGAAATGTTCTTTTAAATTAACTTGGAAAAAAACGGTGACCTTTGTGATCTCTTGGTATGATCTTCACAAAGTTCTTTCTTTGTCACTTAGTACAGTTTAGGTCCCATCTTCATGTAAAAATAATTCTTAGCTCTTCCATACTGCATTCCATCTGCAGCTTCACAAAAAGCAAAGCTTAATTTTCAATATCCCCCTTTGTACAGATGGGGAGGAAAAAAGAGGGCAGCAGAAGTAACTTACAATAACAATTCAGAAAACAGAATTTGCAGCTCAGATTTTTCTCTGTCTGGTACAGAGAAAGTTTTAGAATATGCTAATACAGAAGACAACAGTCCAGAAATAAATAAAGAGTTCACAATGTCTGCTGAACCAGGTTTAGAACTTTCTCTCCTCACTATGCAGTCTCAATCCCACCAATGTGTTAAAAATGAGATGTTTCTCTGGCCATCAGTATTATGGCAATCAATTGGTTTCTGTATCTACAATTTTTAACAATGCAAGAACATTCAGTCTTATACTTAATCATTCATGTGCTCATACCTGACTTGCTGTAGGTCTCTTCTTCGGATTCCAGTTCAGCATATCACTCATAAGTTGTATTGCTTCATTGCTTGCATTTGGGATGAGTGTTTTTAGGCTTATAGGGACACATTGTGGGAAACGGAAATTCATGGCAGAAGCGAGGTGGTATCCTTCTGGCCAATCACTCTGTTTCAAAGGAAAGAAAAATGAGTACCAGAAAAGAACAAAGAATATATATCGTTGAGGTATTAGATCAAATTTAATTTTATGCAGCCTGAATCATGCTTGTTCTGCATATCTCCTTCCTATATAGAAAAAAAAAATGGGCATTCCTATTTTCCATTACAATTATTACAACACCAGTGAACGCAGCATCAGTCTTCAATTGCAGTCCTTCTCAAGCCCTCCTGTAGTTAAAGGTGGAACCGTCATTGTGGATACCACACTTGGACATATTCTGTCTGAAGGAGGAGAGAGTGCAGCCGTACCAGGAGCAGTACTGAACATCCCAGCTACCACAGAAATGTGCTCAAACAGGCAACTTCAACATACTCAAGAGATCATCTAGTCCATGCCCTTGTCCCTCCCAGACAGGCATTAGACTCAAAAAGCTTCTAGTTTCCAGCAAAATTCTCCTCAAAATTAGAAAAATGTAGGTTTCTCTTGTAACAATCCAAGATGGTTACTGAGTGTGTTATCATCCATGGCTACCAAGAACTATTTCCTTCTTCTCTCTAGAACAGCTTTTTTATGCATTACAATATGTATTTCTTCTCCTTTCTTACAGTCTTCCTTTGTATAGGCTAAAGAAACTCAAACAATTGAATTCCTGGGTCTAGGCTTTGTAAGTTTTTCTTCTTCTCTAGACTCTCTTGAAAGGCAAAACTTATAACTGGATATAATAGAACAAGTGAAACAGAAAAATTATTTCGTGTCAGTGGACAGTAGTCCTTTGTCTACAGACTGGTATGGGATCTTTGTTGCAACAAAATACTGTTAAAGTACAATGTACAATAAAGTACAATGTACTATAAACTCTTACATCCTCTTCTACAGATGTGTTAGCTGGATAGTTATCACCAGATACTTATGTGGCTGGTGATTCCTGCCTGAGTACAGCACTCTACACACTACTAAATACTTTTTTGTTTTAAAGCTATATCTCTAATTTTATAAGAAATTCTGAGTTCTAATCTTGTCTTCTAACACACTCAGTCCCTCCCATCCTACTATCAACCTAAGAACTCAAAATGTTCTTCTTACTACCCTAGATTTGTGAGCTGCTTAAGAAACTTAACATCTGTGTTTGAAAACTCAAGTCCTAAAATACTGCTCATATGACACATCATTTCTGATGCACAATTGTCATAGCAAGCACTATTTTACACATCATAGCAATTTCCACTTAGTCCTCCAGACTCAGTTTTCACTTCCACAACATATCATCTATAACTCTCCACCTCTGACCTTTTACTCTGCTGTCATGAGTTTGCACCTGCTTCTCAGTATGTTCTCTTGGACCTTTTCCCACCACTTCAAGCTCTGCATGTTCCTAGCTAAGCTTAATCTATTTCTGTTTTAAGTTTTGTTCCTTACTTGTCTATTGATAACAGCTCCTTTATTGGACAAGAAATATGCTTTATTTTACATCAGTGGAACACCAGTGAAATTGGAAGTTTTTCTCTCATACCCTTAGGCTTTCCAGATCTGGAGACTCTGTGTTCAGTCAGTTATTTCACAAAGCTCTGTTTGTGTCCATAAAGTACTGATATACATCTGCCATCTCTTATCCTCAAAAAAATGTTTATATTACATAGTTTTTTTTCAGTTTATTCCAAATTTTGAGGGTAAACTCATTATTTTGTCACATGTTCATGTATTCATTTGCTAGAAGAACTTCTTAACTGAAGTAAATATAATTGCATGTATTTTTGTATGCCCTACCCAAACCTTCCTTGTAATTATAAATGGTATTTAGCCCTTCCAGAAAATAATTGTTTCCTCTTTAAAATACTACACATTTTCCACCATTACTTTTCATAGCTAATCATATTTTATGAGATCTGTGTTTGAGATCAAATGTTTCCTCTATGCTTTAAAAATGAGAAAAGCATAATTTGTCTTTATAAACTCCAAAATCTGGGTACCAGCCTCAAAGAGGAAAGCAATTCAATTGTGACAATATGAAATCCTAGGAGACCTGATTTTCTGTCTAATATGCATAGCTTTAAATAACTAATTTTATTTGGCTTTCATGGAGGAGAACAAGGTGACTCATAATAGTATGATATACAATGGATGCTAACATACAACAAAAGACTAGCATTACATGCCTTAATGGAACCTTAAAATAAATATAGTTGAGAAAACTAAGTCTGCAGGACACTTACTAAAACAATAATTTATATGTATGTTCTGAAACAGATATAACATTCAATGTTTTCTACTAATTTAACCTTTTTTTTCAATCCTATTGTATGAATTTTTCTAGAAGTCTTACCTTTTTTGGAGTCCCCAAGACTTGGCAAATTTTGAAGATTTCATCCACTTCGCTTGTGCCTGGGAAAAGAGGTCTTAGCGTGTATAATTCAGCCATTATGCTGCCAACTGCCCACATGTCAATAGGTGAGCTATAAATAGACGATCTTAGCAAAACTTCAGGAGCTCGGTACCTGTGCAGATGGAAAGAATTAATAGGTAAATTAAAATGGTAAGAAAAAAGGTAATTAGTCAAGATAACTTTATTATTAATTTCTTAATATACTTACCACCTGGTAGAAACATAATCTGTATAAGGTGGCTGAGATCTTAGTTCTCTAGCCAGCCCAAAATCTGCTATTTTCACAAGTTCTGGTCCAATACAGAGAAGGTTTTCAGGCTTCATATCTCTATGAAAAAATCCTATAGAAGACCAGACAGAAAAGAATGGCAAATTATTGTGTTATCACTTCTTAAACAGCAAACTCTAATGGAGTAATCCAGAATTTACTTTGGGATGTTTTGGAATAATATAGCTTTAATTATTTATTTTTAATTCAAAAATTAAATTAAATTAATAACAACAACCCTCCCCCAAACAAGCACACACATTTTTCCCTCCAGTGATTATTACACCAAGTGTTCTTAAGTTAACGAATGCAAACTGTCATGAACACACTAAGGAAAATGAATTGGCTATTGCAGCAATACAAAATAAATCCATTTCAGAATGAAATCTTTTGCAAAAACTACCACTGCTTTGTTAGTTTTGCATAATGGAAAATTGAGCACCTGACACACTTAATTGATTTATAAAATTCCTTGAATGATTTTTAACTAGTTTATTTATCATTGTGACAACAATTTGCAGACACAGTCATATAAAAGATACAAAAGTTCTGTTCAGGAATGCTAATATTAGTAATGCAGGCACATAAAGTTTCCATAATGCTTACTGCTGGCTTGAGCACCTATATACCTAGACAGCAGTTAAGTTACTAAGCAAATCAATTCTGCTGTTAAACTGGTATACATAACTTGTTAACATTAATCAATTTGATTGAAATTCACTTGCCCACACTAAAGCATTCAATTGCTGCGTGCAGATACTGACAAGCACTGTAAGAAATGGGCTGAAATTATTAGGGAAATGTACATATTCAAATTCATGATACCCTTCACTCCCAAACACTTATGGTTGAAACAAAGTATTAATATTGTAACTTCAAAATGGCAGTTTCTTCTTAAATTCTTAAATTTTTTCATGTAGAAATGAGGAACAAAAAGGCGATGCTAATAATCAGAGATAAGTATATGATCTTGATCAGAAAGACATAAAATGGCAATTTCCAAGTATTTTATAATACTGAACAGAACTAATTATTTATTTTAATTCATCAAAAGGCCTTTCTAGGGTAAATGAGAGCCAGAGATCACTGGGAACATTGTTTCTTATTTCATGTTCAGCTAATATTTTATTGCCTTTGGAAAGTTTTAGGGATACCAATGTACAAGGACAAGTACAAAATAAGAGTTGAGCAAGAGAGTAAATTACTTCTTTTTTAAATGCAAAGGAGCTTAATACCAATATTTTAAAATGCAGTTTGCAGACAGATATAAAACATGAGAAAAGTTTTGTAAATGCTGTGAAACTTTTTGTTGATGTTGTGAACACACGGCATCCCTTCTTTACACTGTGTTTGCAATTGCTAGAAAAGACCCATCTCTTAAAATATTTAAATCCAGGTTGTGTTTTATAAGGAGACTGTTTGAATTTATTAATGAACAAAATACTTTAATTTTTTTTAGATGTAGGGTATCATATTAGTTATAGTATCTCAAGACAGCAGAAATTGCCAGTGAAGTAGCAATGCGCTTTAAAGAGATCTTTTGATGAAACAGAAACGCATAGTATACAGCACAGCATACAGGTTTCTTTAGTTTGTTTATTCATCTGTTAACTAAGTATTGAACAGTGCATGAAAAATATCCAGTGCTTTCAAAAAGAAAGAGGAGTATCTGATTCAAGAATAACAAGGTGCAACTTTAGGTATGCTTTAAAGGGGCACCATACTTGAAGCAGATAATAATTTTATTAGAGATAATAACAGCCTTTACTAGATATTTTCATTCATGTTAGTACTGTGCATTATCTTATTTTCTTTAAAAGTGCTACAAAGTTAAACGCTAATACGAAACCTACCATGTTTATGGATAAAAGCTAGCCCTTGTAATATCTGATACATCATGTTTCTGATGACTGACTCAGGGAACAACTTGTTTCTGTGAAGAAACAGATTAACAGCTTCACATAATTAGAACAAATACTGTATTTTCAGAACATACATATTCCTTCATTTTCCACAACACATCATGAACAGAAGAAAACAGAGCAGTCAAGCCTTGCGCACAAAGTAAGACAGATGCAACTGGCTCTCATCTCAAAACTCACTTGCTGCTAGGCCCTAATTTCACTCACTGAGTGCAGCAGAGGGACTTCTCCGCAGAAAGGTTCATGATCCTACCCTTGTGTAGAAGCTGGCTGGCCAGTAATGTGCTTGACCAGATGAACATGGAATGCACAGTCATGTAGCAAGGAAGAGACTGCACAGCACAGCACTGTGGTAGCTGTGTTACATTTCAGGGAACCCTGGTTCAGGGTGATGCTGCTCAGCTATTGAGTAACGTTGTGCTATCACTAGTAGCTCTCTCAGGATGCAAATCTAAGAGCTTTGCACATTAGGAGATAAAGGTACACAACAATATCTGAAGGAAACACACAATAAAGGCAAAAGAATTCACCAACAAAAAACGTTATTGAAAAGGCAGGTCCTACTCCAAAGTCCACCTTGCAAGCTTTGCTAGGTACTGTTTATCCAAGACTGCAACATCACACAGTTCATATATAAGTCTGTCTTCTAAGCATACATGCATATATGTGCAGATGACCATCCCCACCTTAAGCCAAATCCATGAGCGAAAGTAGAAAGAACAGTGTTTATCCAATCCTCCTACATTAAAGTGGAGGCTATTAAAGAAAAAAAGGTATTTGGAATTTCTCTCATGGCTCTACACACCAAAGACATGCAAACTATTGTGTTAACAACTGAACAAACTGTTACTTCCAAAAGCATTACAATATGCAATATTGTAATGCAGAGCAATGCAGAATTGTACCCTCAGATGAGCAGGTGCAGCAACTCCTGTTCACATCAGTGGGGCTGCAAGAAGAGCCAAAACCAGAAATTCCAATGCGTTATTTAAGATAGCGTAAGAATCACTAAATAGAGCATGATAGCACACTACTTGTTCTGTGAAAGAGACATACCTGTCCTTCATTAACTGATAGAGATTTTCCTTCATGTATTCAAATATAAAGTAAAGGTGGTCATTTTCTCGTATAACTTCTTTCAATTTTATTACATTGGCATGATTTAGCTTCTTCAGAGACTGTAACATATCAAAATATAGCTTCAGATAACAGTGACTTTGATTCCTTACCCGCATTAAATTTTCAATATGTAAAAGTTTCTAACACAGAATTTAAAAACATGTCCATTTGATCATCGGTATTCATCTTGTAATCTCTGTTTCAAAGAACAACAAAGCAGCATTTTAAATTAATTTCAAAATAAAAGCAGCGAAGTTATTAATAGTAGCTTAAAACCTCTATTTCTAGGGATTACATCATAGCTAAGGTGAAGATTAACACAAAAACCTAATTCCCTACAATGAAAGACAGTTCTGAAGCTGTAACAGCTCTTGCTCAGAGAAGTGAATAAGAAAGCCCATCAATTTTGTGTTAGGAAATTTTCATGAACAAGCACACTCTCTTATGGATCTTCTTTTTGGAGATACTGATTATGTGCAATCTCCAGTAAATTAAACCTAAATTATGGATACCCAACTTATTTGTTAGGGAGTTTTGTATATACAGAAAATCAGATATCTGATACATGGGATAACTTGGAAATTAAACCCAGGTTTTCAAGTGTTATTGTACCATTTGGCTGGCCAGAACTCCCAGTGCTTTCTACAAATACCCCAAATACAAGATACAAGGACTGGATACACACCTAGAAACCTGTTAGTGAAATGAAGGAGCAGGTTGGTAAAACACAAAAATCAATTTCTTTATCTTCTCTCAAAGACATTGGCTAAGAGATATGGCCACTGGTTGAGAACAATGGGATATTCTATAAAACAGAAGCAGCTCTAGGAGTGTCAGCAGCCCATAGTTTTGTGGAGCCCATCACCCCCATTCATGGAGTTTGGCCTTACGCTGGGAATTGTAGATGCCCTTGTCCTTCATGCACACCTAACTAGGCACTCTTTTTTAAATGTGGTATGCTCACCACTTTACCTTGACTTCTCTCAAATTCATACATTCATCCCATGAATAGAACTTTCTTTTCATTCTGAAATAAAAGTCCAAGATAAAGTATTTTCAGTGAACAGTATAGAAGGGTTTTAGTACAAAGAAGTCTAGACATGTTATTTTCCAAGTATAGCATTAACTGTATTTTGAACTAAAATTAAAACATTCTAGAATACCCATCAGCAACATAATTAAAACCAAGCTCAACTCTTAAATTTGCTAGAAATTTCAGTGTTTGATGACTAATCACTGCAAACATATTTTTAGAGGAGTAGTTACCCAGAGAGACCATGGTGATACAAGGTGTTTCTAAAAACACCAGGGACACAAAAATCCTGTTGCATAATTTGAACTGTGCCCTTAATAACAAGGAAAGTGACAGTGACACTGCACATAAATAATGGTCATTAGAAAGCAGAAATATCACCTAAATTCATGCTAAGAAAACAAGAAAAAAAGATTTTGAAATCTGCAAAGTATCCTAACTGCTTAACATAATAATTAACCATGTGACTTGATCAGTCATTTCCACAAACCTGTTCCAAGGCATTAAACACTGAATAAAAATGGTTCCATTTTTTCAAGCAATACTCATATATATACAATAGTGTCTAAACTATTAATTATATAGAACAGTGCAATACATCTGTTTGTAAGTCTTGCATAGACACAAACATAGATATTCGGGGTTGCTTAGATCTTGGGATGGGGTTGTGAATGTCATGTTATTTGCTTTATTTCTGTAAAGTTTTAGTGCCTGGAGTGAAGCCATTTAAACCCATGATTTTAATTTAAAATAAATGCTTCTTCAACCAAAACTGTTCCCCCTTAAATCTCAAACTTAAAAATCACACAAAAGAATTTGAAATCCTGAAATCATGAGAATGAAAAATACTTTCTGCAAAATGTTGTTCCTTTTGCCTAAAAATAATAAAAATATTCAATTGCAATTTTTTGACTTTATGTTAGTATTAACTTAGGTAACACTACTAGCAGTATATGGAGAAACCTGAAATGATCAGAAATTCTTAAGAAAAAGTCAATTATATTATAATTCTTTCTGCAGTAAATCCATAAATGGAGAAAATTTCTGTTATTTCAACTTAGACTTTACATCCTGCTTGCAATTCTGTAGGAATACAAGGAGAACTTCCCCACTCCTTTAGTACAATTTTTGTTGTTCTGTCTGATCTTTTTAGGCAAATACAACAATGCTGATGGTTACACACAACACAACTTTACTAGTTCCAAGGAGACAGCTTTTATTTATCTGACCAGATTGTTACTTGATATTTATCGTTGTACCAATATTTGAAACTTAATGCAGTACCTACAAAGATTTGGGGTGTTTGGAAGGTATTTGAATCTACCCATCAAGATGGGTATTCTTACTATCCACATAAATGAACAAACTCCATAATTAATCAACTGCACATTCAATTTTGCTTTTCCTTTGGTGTTAAGCTAACAATATTTTTAGAAGGAAGCATGTCTGAACTAAACAAAAGCAGCATAAAATTTTATAAGCCAATATAAATCAGTAATTTATGCAATTTGATGTATCTCACTATTGATCTGTCAGCTGAAGTGTGAAGGTGATCCATGATCACCTTGTTAAGCATCTTAATTAAAAAAAAAAAAAAAAAGTTAGTGTCCTGAAAAAGGGACATTTTTTCCTATTCTACACAGATGGCATACAACAATAAATCTAAAAGTGAAAATCTTTAAGCTTTTCCAAATACCTTTACTAAGTTTAGATATTACATACCTTTTGATAGCCACAAGCTCTCCTGACTCGTTGCTCTTCCCCATCAACACACTGCCATAGGTGCCATCACCTAGTTGTTTCATGATTGTATAACGGTTCATTTTTTTTTTTAAGGCCCAGATAGCCAATGCCTTATGAAACTCTAAATGTCTTCCTTTTTATTAAAGGATTCTATGTTCTTTTATTTTCTTAGAGAAACCTTCTTCCATTGGTGAATGTCTTCTCATAACTGAGCACGATATTCACTAGTTTCCTCCAAATTACGGCTACTTTGTGATCCAGATATAAAGTTTAAGAGACAGAAGAACATGGTCATTCTCACAAAGATCCTTAAAAAAACCAAACAAACAAAAAAGTATTTTTACAGTATTTTAGGAAAGAAAACTCTACTACTTGTACCTAACAATAACAACCCCCAGAACTGTATGTGCTCTTTAAATAGGGCACTTCACTGTACTATGTTATTTTAAAATCCTTCAAACCAAAGCAGGTGACTAGTCTAGATTAAGGTTAGAGTAAACAGGGACCAGAGATTGAAGATTACTATCATAATACCCTAGAACCAGAGTAGTGTGTTTAAGGCTGGTGTCCTCTGATGGAACTCCTTATTCTTAATTTGCAGACAGCAGCAGGTTTCTAATCTGTAATAAGGGCAAGTCTGAAGTTTGAGAAAACAGACAAAAGAACCCACATTTTGCACAGGGTGCTATGGTAAACCTAGGATCTGAATACTGTATTTTGGATTGGTAGTGCAAGCAGGCTTGCTATGCATAACATTAGTGAGGAAGGGACATGGAGAAGTGAGATAAACTCTGCATTATTTGCCAAGGTAAATTGAGTTATAAATGTACTTGGATATCTTGCTCTGAAGGTCACAGAATTCTTAGTCTATAGCTATGGTTAGGATTAGGCATAGTAATGGCTGAAGAGTTAAGTTTATTGTTCAGTTTTACAAAGCCTGCAGAAAGAAGTACAGAGCTCATGTGCATTGGAATAGAAGACTAGATCTGAATTGTCATTTGAAAGAGAACTCACATTAAACAATGCTGAATCTTCATCTTTGAACATATGTAAACCTTAATTTGAATCCTGATCCAAAATTGAACCTGAACCTTACCAGTATAGTAATTGAGTATTCATTATACACAATACGGTCACCAATGCTTAAGATGAATACCTATTCCCATAGATGCTATGCACAAATCCTGATTCGAACCTTAGCACTAGCTGCCTACTAGACACAGTCCTAAAAACTGATGTTAAGGCACTTATGCAACTCACAATAGTCATGCACTTATTTATGTAGGCTCAGGAAAAACTAACAATCAGTCACCACACCATTTATTCACCATAACCCAAATGCTTAAATACAACCAAACCATTGACTGCTCCAGCATCACCTCTATCTTTTGCCCCTGCTGTCTGAAAATGCAAAATGAAGTTCAAATCAACCAACGTGGACTGTCAGCCTACCTCTATAAGAGATGCAGAAGTCAGCATGCAGCTCTGTATGTAGTCCTTATCCTTATGCCGGAATTAGCTATAGGCTGCTAAGGCTGTCCAAACAGATTAAGGAACTCAGATTCAGCTGGCAACAAGCCTCAGGCTTGAGATTTACAGACCTGGCAAAATTCAACAACAAAATAGGACTCTAATTAGTGTGAATGCAGCATTGTTGAGCAGACTAGCCTGCTGTGTAAAGGTGTCCTGGTTTTGTTAAAAACAAGACCAGTTCTCTTTTAGTGATTTTTCTTTCAGCTCAGTTCTTCTAGGTGGCTGTACTTTTCTGAGTTTTAGCCTGCATGTTTTTCCTAGGATGCTGTACTCGCTGCTGATAAGAGACCAAGGGAATGCTGAAGAAGCTCATGTTTAGATTTATTACTATGGTAGCCAAGAAAGACTGATAAGTTTTCCCACGTTCCATTGTGAGAGGGGCACATTTGAGGAGGGGTGGATGGAACAGGTGACTAGAACTGACCAACAGAAGTATTCCATCCCATAATCATCATACCCCCTATATAAGAGGGTGATCACAAGGGTCACGCTCTCTTCGACCATGGCCGCCATCTAGAGGACCCTGTCTGTCTGCCTGTGATCTACAGACCTCAGGCCCTGCATCCCCACAACCAGGTTCCGGTTTGCCATGAAGTCCCACCCATGACTTCCGGGGGCCTGAGCTGCACCTGCTGGAGCCGCCAGCTCCGCACACCCAGCTCCGCTGCTGCTGGAGTGACGCCAACTCTACATCAAGCACTTGAGATTGGTTTTGTATATTTTGTATATATTCTCTATTTATTAGTAGCATTAGTAAAACCCTTTAAAACTCTCCAACTTGAAGTCTAAGTCTTTCTTCCTTTCCTCTTATCTTTCCAATCATCTTTCCAATCTAAAGGAAGGGGTGGCAGGAAATGAGTGGATAACGGGGAGCATCTGCCACGGTTTATTGCCACCTTGCCTTAAACCGTAACAAAAGGAAACATCTGCCTGGACAATACAGCAATGTTTCCAAGCTGTTATGACTTGAAATGCTGCTTCCTTAGAGAAGGTATAACATGCACCTTGTTACTCACTGTTGCTCCTGTTACCAGGAAGGAATCTTACATCAGCTGTCAAGATGCCAGCAGCAAGTGACTGAGTGGACATCTGAGTTTATAATCTTTGCATCAGACAACCACCAGTTTAGCAGTGAAAATATAAAGAAATTTTCATCCATCCTCTCAAAAAAACCACTACAGTAAAATAAGACTGCTGGTTAATAGAATATTCTATAAAAAAAAAAAGCTAAAAACCAGATTTAACAAAACATAACAGTCATGGACAATTCAAATTATGACTGGGTTTTAAATTGGACTTTCATCTATTTAAGTCTACATTTTTTCTCAGAATTCAGCTTTATATCTTATTTTCCAAAGTGCACTCTAGTCTTTAATACCCTGAATAATGCCATTTCTTTAAGACTATTTGTTGACCCCAGTAATAAGCATATGATCGAGTGTTCATGCCAAGATACATACTAACTACTCATATCTTGCAAGTTATCAGTTTTGAGTTTTATATATATTTTAAAAAACAACAAAAAACAAACAACAAAAAACAAACAAACAAAAAAACCCAAACCCAAAAGCTTTCTGAAAGTATTGTAATGCATATCTTTAACTACAGCATCTGCATCCAAAGCATCACCAATTATAAGCTGTGCATGCCTTTTGTGTATAGGTATACATAAACATATAAGAAGAAGTGAAGTTAAATGTAACAGGATTTGGGTGCCTGTATTTCTCTGTTTCAACAAATACCATTGTACGTTTCAACAAATACATTGTACTGCATACATTCACCACCACACCAATGCATGGTAGGCCATTCCACTAATGACTCTCGGGAAAGAGTTGTCTTGGTCACTTACAGTTAACAGAAAAGGCAAATGAAGGAACTCTTATAGTGAGACATCATCAACTGAAAACTAACCAAATGCAGTGAAAAAAAGGACGGCAGGTATCACACTTGACTCTAAGCTCTTCTCCAACTTTTTTGAGAATTCATTCTTCAAACA
Organism: Streptopelia decaocto; assembly: GCF_964273445.1. Taxonomy (NCBI): domain Eukaryota; kingdom Metazoa; phylum Chordata; class Aves; order Columbiformes; family Columbidae; genus Streptopelia; species Streptopelia decaocto. The sequence continues at coordinate 92,352,726 of NC_138655.1, forward strand.
GAAGTATCTAAAAAAATTGATAGAGTTCTGTGGACAACTTAAAGACTCAGTTTTACAGCATTGCTATGGCATGCAGCAGTCTGTAAGAAATGCTGGAGGGCAACGATGTTTGCTGACCGAGAAGCACAGCACTGGATCCTGCAAGACTCTAGCCACCTCAATCTACCAATATTAGAACAAATAATGCTGCCAAGCATTTGAGATTTTCAGTCTGGTGTGACATCAGGGTCAGGGGCTTCTTTCACTCTTACTGGAATTACAGAGCACGATGAGTTAGAATATAAATTCTCTAGAGATTTACTTTTCACCACAACAGACTTCTGCATGCTTTGTACTTTGCACCACATGTACCCAGCTCAGGTGTGCCATTTTTTCTCTTTACTCTCTTTTTTTTCAAATTTGTGGCTCAGTTTTCTCTTTTGTACCAAGCTGGGGAACAGCAAGGGCTCAATCTACCTTTTCTGGTAAACTCAAGCCTATGAAGTTGCCTTCCCCATCGTAAAGCTTATGTGATATTATTTCCTCGGTTATATAAAGCTCTAAAATGTAAAATTGTCATAGTAGTCAGCTACCAAACTGAAAAGGTAAGTCCTACTGTAAACAACAGCTTGTCTTATACTCTTAATGACATATTGCCCATAATCTTTTCACACAGTATTAAGGAGGGATTAAAGCAGGGGACAAATAAAGGACAAAATACAATATCTTTAAAGAATCTAGTAATTTGTATAAATTTAGAGAATCTGAACAAGTACTAAATAACTTAAGCAAGTTCTTTTACTATATTACTGGTATTTTATTTTAAGCAATAACAACAACCTTAAATTATTTTAGACGTCTAAATTACACTTCAAAATGTAATAAATAACAGCAAATCATCTGCATTTCTGCTGCACAAGTATTATGCACTACCAAAAATATAAGGCTTGTATGCTAAAGAAAAACAAGCTACTCTCAAATCAAAATACAAACTAGATGACCCAATAAAGACCTCCTACGCAGATAAGCAAAACACAACCCAATTTCACCAACCTGTTTACAGCAGCTGCTGAAATCACCAAAAGCATTCGCACAGCATGGTACTACTCTCAATGATCAAAACTGGCAGTATTGCACTGTACAGAATATATGCTGATACAAACTTTAAAAGTTAAAAAAAACAAAACAAAAAAAATCAGCCACAAACCAACAAACAAATTGTTGCTGTAAGAACCTTATTTGTACTGACTGTATATTAGTAAAGCTGACAGTAATCAGGTCCCATGACAAGTGGATTCAGTTCTGGAGATTAACTACAAATCCATTACTCTAATCAAAAACCAGTGGTTATTTAAAAGCATGACTGCTCAGCTGCAAGCAAGAAGTTAATAACATTGACAATAAATATTTGTATTTTCAAATATACCACCTTAAATAATTTTTTTTAAAGTCTCTTCAAAAGTCTGATACATTCTTTCACTTAATTGTACTGGGCATCCAGGACAAGGCATATAAAAAAGCAGAACTCCAGTTTGCCAGCAAGGTTACCTCTTCCCACCCCTGTGAAACCTCTTGGCGCAATGCAATGGGCAGTACTATAAGTTTCAGAACAGTAATGGTTTCAGTGAAACCTGCTGCTGGACTTTCAAGTCTCCAGTCTTGGGTGGCATCCAGAACAAACACTTTCTTCTTTCGACATCTCTGCATCACTGCAAGTTTCAATAAATACCCATTTCCATAGAATCACAGAATAGTTGGGGTTAGAAGGGACCTTCAAAGGTCATCTAGTCCAACCCCCCTGCAACGAGCAGGAACATCTTCAACCAGATCAGGTTGCTCAGAGCCCTGTCCAGCCTGGCCTTGAATGTTTCCAGGGATGGCGCATCTACCACCTCTCTGGGCACCGTTTGCCAGTGTTTCACCACACTCATTGTAAAAAATTTCTTCCTCACATCCAGCCTGAATCTCCCCTCCTTTAGTTTAAAACCATTACCCCTTGTCCTATTGCAACAGGCCCTGCTAAATAGCCTGGCCCCATCTTTCTTATAGGCCACTCTTAATGGCTGAAAGGCCACAATAAGGTCTCCCCAGAGTGTTCTCCAGGCTGAACAACCTCAACTTTCCCAGCCTGTCCTCACAGCTGAGCTGTTCCAGCTTTGTGGCCTCCTCTGGCTCCTCTCCAACAGGTCCATGTCTTTCCTGTGTTGAGGGCTCCAGAGCTGGGGTCCAGCAGGACTCCAGCCTGGGGTCTCACAAGAGCAGAGGCTCATTTTAGTTCCACCTGGTGACATTCAGCTGTCTTCCCAAGACCGCATACTTGCCTCCCTTAATATATGCTCGCCATGGAAAGGGGAGCACAACTCTATTCTCATTTATTCAGGCTCTGAAACTCAAGACCACTTGGCCTAGAAGTTCCACCCTGGTTCTCATAAATATAAATTCGCCTCCTCTCATTAACCATGAAGACTTCAGGCTGTCAAGGCCTGGACCTGCAAAGCAGGCAGGATCTCCATCTCCACATGCTCTGATGTGAACAGAGGTTTCTGTTCTGAAGGGCGGGATGGCTTCTCCTACACGCGGGGAAACACCACTGGTGACCCGGCCTATCACAAATCGGCCTGGGAGAGGCCGTTTTGTTCACGGACAGATGACGGACCCCGTGCTGCTCCAGCCTAAACCGACAGCTCCTTCTTCCTGGTGGGACCCTGGAGCCGCCCGCACCCCAAACACCCCACTCCCGGACAGATGGAGCGCGGACACCCACACCGCCCAAAACGCCTGTTCCCCCCGCAGGAGCCCGAGCCCCAGCCCCCTCCCCGCGGCCGCCCACTCACTGCGGCGCTGCGGGCGGTGCCAGGCGGGCCGCCGTGCCCGCCACCGAGCCCCCGGTGCGCCCGCCAACCGCCGCCGGGCCGCTCTGCCTCGTCGCCGAGGCGACGGCGCGGGGCCGCGGGGATGGGAGGGGCCTGCCGCTGGCCCCGCCCCCCGGCCCCGCCCCTCTCTCCGCGGTCACGGTGGCGCGGCGGGCGGGCGCGGATGGGGTGGGTGCACGCGTGGGCCCAGGGGTGTTTGCGTGCACCTGACGATTTGTTTCCTGAGGGTGGCGCCACAATACACCAGATCATCTGGAGAGTGTCTTTGCTATTGTTAATGATAATGCTACATTAAATGAAGCCACCAGCTAAGCCAGAGCATACTTAGGATTCGAAAAGAAATTCAGATATGTAATGTTCATAGCTGTAATGAAGCCTGAAGGTTTTTTCCCCTAGTGTATTATTATTTATTGTAACCAATTTATTAAAATGCACATTGCTAATATTGTTGCAGGGACAAATCTTTGAATGCTATATGTATTCTAAAATATACATGTTTCTGTTATAAAAATAGTCATGAAGTTTCTTCTTGGTCCTTTGTAACCCAGCTTTCTCCAGTGTGTACAGAAGGCATGGTTAATAAAAATTGCATATTTAGTGTCTGAGTCAGAGATTAATTTTGGCACTGAAGCCTCATTTTAGGCTTTAATTCTCAACGTAAGTTTGAGCTTCTTGATTTTTAATGTTTTTGAGAGCGAGAGGCAAGAAAAGGAGGAGATGATCTCAACATGGTAACTACTAGTGGCACCATGGAGGGAAAGGCTGCAAATTGATTTATAAATTCAGATTCAGATCTGCTTCACCAAGCTGGCAGCTCAGGCCTCCTGAGCAAAAATGGGAAGCTGTCTTAATCATACTTTTTTTTTTTTTTTTCTTTCCCCCATTCCTCGTTAACTGCTGTGGTACCTTTATGACGGTTGAAGCACTGTTGATAGATTAATTGCTTCTACCTCAAGTCAACTGTGTGGAATGTGGGGCTATGGGAATCAGTTTTCTGGAATCCAAGGGATTCAACCACTCATGCAGAGTGTACTGAAATGAAAGTAAATGAAAACAACATTATATTTTCTGAAACAGAATATGCCCATTTTCCTTTATTGAAATAAAATATCAGAGGTGCCTCCCAGGTAAAATGAAGTTCAAAGGTGAGACTTGAACGTGAGAAGGGAGCAGGTACCATCACCCACACGGACAGAATTCAGGCAGAGATTCAATAGGAGCTGACCATACATAGCAAAGAATTTAACCATGCGTTCACCTGTAAGGGTGTGTTTGAACACCGTCACATGTATATATTGTGTGAAAGTACCTCTCTGCCATCAGTGGAAACAGTGCAGCAGTTTCCCTGTGATGTCCCCTCCCTACCCTCGTGTCCTTTCCATCTCTTCGTCTTAGCCTTGTCCCACAGCTGCCCTTCCTGCCCAGTGATGGGCTTCCTCCTCCTCCTCTGGTGTTGTCATCCCATTTCCATAGATAACTTTCCATCACCTTTCCATGCAGGGCCATGGGACTAATGTGAGTCTTCTTGGGATCTTCCTGGGCTCATGTGCCAGAGTGTTATGTGGCCTTTAAGTCCGGTTTGTGAAACTAAACCCTTCTCCAAAGAGATGAGACTATGTAAGCTGCTTTAATGTTCTTGTCTGGGAAGGCCATAAAATAACATTCTTGGTTGCTTCTGCAGAATTTCCAGTCTAATTACAGTCATTTATAAGAGATCTGGCACAAGCAAGGGGTCTGATGTTTAAATAATTTCAGTATCAGTTTTGCAGAGGTGCAGCACTGAAGTCTGAATTCTGTCACTGGGACCTTGTGTCTGTCAGTTTTTGGTCCCTTCTGTAATGCTCCCCAACAGTTCACATGTGTGAAGACAGAAAGGCCGTAGACAGAACTTGCCAATGTTTAAAGCAAACTGCAACATGGTGTGGAGTTGCAGGACAAGCACTGCAACCCCATCACTTAACACTTCATTTTGTCATAAAGACAGGAGAGAGGTGCTCGTACTATGAACCAGGAAACCAAAGGAAAAGCAACAGGCTGAAACAGAGAGGCCTGGGAGCTGCAGCGATGTTTGTGAGCCTTGTGAAAGGACCTCCAAAAACATCCTCGTGCACCTGCTTCCCTGCTCATTTTACACAACAACACAAGCAGATCCACTGCTAATTTTCTGTTGAAAGAGCCTGCTTTGGTTTTGGTCCTTAAAGGTGTCGATGCTTTGCTCAAATGCCAGCCTGAGTGCCCGAAACCAGCTTCTCCCAAACGCCATCATAAGTGCCAGCATGCATATTGAAGCTAATAGAGGTTGTGTTTAACTTGGTTTGGTTTCTGTCTGTTCGAATTAGTTTGATCCAAACAAGTCATGTTTTTGTGTGATACTTATTCACACCTGTATCATCCCACTGATCTGTGTGTTGCTTATGGACTCTTGTAAGCCTGTGAAGGTCTTGTGTTGAAATGCACTCTCTATTTTGCACAATCCCAGCTGTAGCACTGCAAAAATGGTAACAAGTTCACTCTCCCTTTGCTTGTCAATGACAGGCAGATATTTACTTTATATTGGTAGAACATCTGAGGCAGTTAACCAGACATAGGAAACCACCAGATGCCAGTTTCATTACTTTTCAGGTAGAGGGATTTTAACCTGCCTGGACTAACTTTTCACTCTGTGTGTTGGGAGGAACTACTCCAACATTAAATGTCCCTGATTTTCCCTTTTTATCTGCATGCAACTGCTACTGATAAAGGTGGGAATGACACGAGCTTTCTAAATGCATCTCCAGACCCACATTGTGCATCCTGCTAAATGGTGTCTCTCAAGAAACTTGATCTACTTTTTGTGAATGGAAGTAGCTCAATTGGATTAGATTGCTTCCCCCCCAAAAAAACACAAAGAAAAACACCTAGAAATCCAGAAAACAAAACAAAAACTTAAAAACAAAAATAAATGAACAAACAAACAAACCCAAAACCAACCAACCAACCAACCAAAAAAAACCAACAAACCAGAAAACCCCCAGGAAAAAAACAACTGAACAAAAAACCCCAACACAACAAAACACACACACAAACCAAAAACCCCCCAAACACAAAAAAACCCTCAACCAACCAAAAAAAAAAACCCAAACCCAAAACCAAACCAAAACCAACCAGGCTCAGAAATCATGTTCTGCTCTGTTGCATCATCCCTGTTCATAGAGTAGCTCTGGTTTCCACCCATAGAGCTTTGAGAAAAGCTTGTCTCTGTGTTTAAAAATGGTAGTCTGTACCCCAAATGAGGAGACCAACTACTTCAAGCTCATTACACACAAAATAGCCAAGTTTCTGCATGCCTTGTTTGTAGCATTTAGTGCATTTTGAAAAGCCCAGAGGTAACCCGCTTTTGGAAGAGGAGCAAGGGCTAAGTGGATTGCTCAGGCTCTCACTGGAGATACTTGGCAGGACTGGGTGGGCACGTGTGGCTGTGGAGTGGGACCGTGTGACAGGCTCTGTCGTTCCAGGAGGAGACAGGACCACGAAATGATGCCCACATGTTGGTGCACCCATCAGGTGTGTGACATGCAGCTGCGTTCGGTGGGTATGCCATTGAAAAATATTGTCAAGCAGCCTCCTGTCTCTGAGAGGCAGCCATTCAACACTTGGGCTTTTAAACTTTACCATTAAAAAGCTGCCTTTTTTGTATAAAGGGCAGCCTCAGCACGGGGACAAGTGGCACTTTACCTCAGTAGGGCCCTTGTAGTCCATACTAAGCTGCAACCACAGGTGGCCAAGGTTTGAAAGCATCTCTTTCCCCCCTCCCTCTGTAGCTTTGCCATAACAACTGGAATTTGTTAGATGAAGATGTCTGCAACAGCACAGGATGAGGAGTTCCTCTCATGTGCTCAAGGCAGGACCAGAAACCGCACTTGAATGGGGTGATTAATGGAAGGGAAGCAGCTTACTTAGGGACTGAAGGGAGCATGTTTTTCTTCAGGATACGGCTTTGCTTGAGAAACGCACTTTTAAAGTAAATTCTGCAGCTATATAAACCAACAAGGAGGCATTCAATTTCATCTTTTTTGTTAGAGAAGCTCGCATTGCCTTTAAATTTAGATATTTTATAGAGAAAACTATATACAGCACTAGACTTTATCCATCTGATCTTTTATCTGTAAAAGGTAATGTATAGCTGTCTTGTCCCAGTCACTTGTGCATGAAAGGGAGTGAAGAAAGACTGCAATAACCTAGAGTAGTTTTATTTGTTCTAGTGCTACACATCATGCAGTAACATAATCTCTACTGTAGCTGTTTACCTTGCTTAAGCAGCTGTCATGTTTATTAGAAATAAGTCCGCACCCAAAAAGTAGCATCTTATAAAATTGGCTGCATTTTCTTAACTGATGTACAAAGTTACACTTAAATGGCTGTGTTAAAGAACATAGCGTAATGATTTAAGCATACAGCTAAAATGACAAGTTTTATACTAGTAATTTTAACAGCACAACCCCCCCCCAGTTTGTCTTACTGTTTTAATACATTTGAAGCTTGAGTTGTGGTTATCTAATGCCTCTAAAATCAGTATAAAATGGAGCAACTTACAGCTTTAAAATTTTCCTTGACTTTTGCACTTGCTGTGAAACTTTCCAGATTTTTAGTCTATTTGTTTGGCCTTATTTCCCTCCAATATATTTATTTTAAACTTAGAAAGCTGTAAATCTTAATTTTTATTCAACACACCACATGTTTCCATATGATTTGGAATACAGATGAGAAATCTCACTTCTGTGAATAGGCATAGTGTTATATATTCCTAAACTCTACAACTTTGAATCAGTCTTTCTGGGTCATAACTTTTTGTTTGCTTGTTTGTTTTTTAAGGTTTCTATATGAGCTAATTATCAAACTAATGTTGCTCACCTGAATTGATCCTTGTCAGTAATTTAAAACACCTTCAGTAATTTAAAACACCTGGTAGAAGAATTGCCAGGAGAGTTTAATAAGAGGCAAGTGAGGTATACAGCAAATACCCTAAAAGAAGGTAAGCTTGCTGAAAATGAATTCAGTTAGTCTTTTTGTAAATTCCAGCTTCACATGGCTTGAATTTTTAAAATGCTGAACAATCCACTACTGAAACAGGATGCTACTAACTAAATTC